>NW_027512660.1:300000-415664 GCF_048772815.1 Callospermophilus lateralis | reverse complement strand
CCTAGAGAAATTGTGGGCAGGTTGTGATAAAAAATCTGTGGTGTGGCCATGTGGATATGCCATTGGCTTCCAAATGGATTAAGACTGATATGGTGCAGCCAGCAGACCCTTCTATGTAAAGGCATCTTGTGATATTGAGGAGTTTCAGGGCAATGTTCAGAATCAGGTTACTATGCTCAAAGAGGCAAGCTTGTGGGATAGAAGCCTGGTTGGTGCATTTTCCTGCAGACCCTGACCCACCAAACGTGACAGAACTCCCTCCAGCACTGTGTCCCAGTTGAACTCCTTGATTCGTGAAGCAAATACCAAACTCCCAGAGAAGCAGCAAGAAACACCACGAAAGATGGAGTATGAACAAATGGGTTCACAGTGCACATGGGGAGACACTTAGCCCCCAGTGGCCACAGTTTACCTACAAAGAGAGGATTTAGCAATGCTTCCTCATGTTCATTTTAAAATAAGTAACCATGTCCTCCAGGTCCCATAGGTGCAGACCCAGCTTTGATGGTCTCACTACAATGGAAGCTAAAGCTCCAGAGAACAACATATATTACATGTGCCCAACCTCAGAGGGAGTTTCTTAAGAAGACTTTAGGCCAGCAGAGTTCCATGTTTGTGTGTGGTGAGCCGCTTCTGCAGATTATGGTCGCCATTGCAGGATGGTGCTGGCTCCACTGTGGTCTGTAACAAACAACTCCTTGTTTGGGAGAGTTGGTGCATGGTTTTTCAGCACCCTGTGAGAAAGTTCCACGTGGAAGCTTTGCATTGGGGCTTGGGATGCTTTATTAAGGCTGGAAGGGGCATCCAACAAGGAAGAAGAAGAAATATCAAGGGCCTGAATAAACTGCTAAAAGAAGATTCCTGAGTTGCGTCTTCCTTGCGGGCAAGGGGTCGCGACAAGTGGTGCTGAAAACCCGGGAACCAGAACTTTCAGCAGTCAGGGGTGGTGCACCGGTTAGTCCCAGGTAAGTGGGACCCGCGGTCAAAGCGGAGGTTAGTCCCAGGTAAGTGGGACCCGCGGTCAAAGCGGGGATTAGTCCCAGGTAAGTGGGACCCGCTATCAAAGCGGCAGCTCCTCTGTAAAGCCAGAGAGAGCATTACATCTTATTGCAGCTGCACT
This sequence comes from Callospermophilus lateralis, assembly GCF_048772815.1. Taxonomy (NCBI): domain Eukaryota; kingdom Metazoa; phylum Chordata; class Mammalia; order Rodentia; family Sciuridae; genus Callospermophilus; species Callospermophilus lateralis. The sequence goes on along the minus strand of NW_027512660.1, from coordinate 414,544 downwards.
GTGTACTTTCGCTCTTACTTTCACTTTTGTTTTTTGTGTGTCTTTTGTTGTGTCATGAGTGCCGTATCTTCAAGTCCGCTTCTCCTGGCCCTAGATAACCTGTTACGTTGCAAGGGCCTAGAAGTGAAACGTAGTACTTTACAGAGATTTTTACGGAAGACAGATATTGCTGCACCGCGGTTTGCGTTCTCGGGCAGCCTTACTATACCTAGCTGGGATAAGTTAGGCACAGATCTTGACTTTGCTTCTGAGCAGGGCATATTAGAGGGTGGGGTGATACCCCTTTGGAAGATGATCCGTAGTTGCCTCCCAGATGGCAGATGTCAGGAAGCACTTACTAAAGGGCAAGAAGTTTTTGAGCAACTACTTGAGGAAAAGTCTGAAGGATCACATAGTGAAGTGGCAGAGAACATTGTGAGTAAGAGTAGTGAGAAGGCAAAAGAGCCTGAAACTAAAAATAGGAGAAGGCTCTACCCAGACTTGGCTGAATTAAAAACGCCTGAGAACACAAGCGGCTCAGAGAGTTCTGAGGACCTTGATATATTGTTACAACAACTACGAAAGATAAAAGTGAAGAAAAAGAAAAAAGGGATACAGGGCACGCAGGCCTACTGTAAAAAGGGGACGGGATCCAATATCGGTCAACAACACTCTGAGGAGGAGGAGGTAGAATATCTCAAAGAAGACATGGTGCCGGTTGCCCCACCCCCGTATGTGGGGGGGAGCCAAAATTCCGGGAGATATTTTCATGCGCAAGTTTGGAGGACAGTTAATACAGATATGGGACTTGCATACCCTGTATTTCAGGACAATAACAGGGGAAGATATCATGAACCTTTAGACTTTAAGAAAATTAAAACCTTGGCGGAATCTTTCCGCACTTATGGCGTGGATGCCGCTTTCACCCTTACTCAGGTGGAGGGACTTGCTAGATTTTGTATGACTCCTTCAGATTGGGCTAGCCTTGTTCGGGCTTGTGTTTCTCCAGGTAAATATTTGGACTGGAGAGCCTTTCTGCTAGAGGGCGCTGTTGAGCAGGCCGCCCAAAACTATGCGGCGGGACACCCCCATTGGGACAAGGATATGCTTTTAGGACAAGGCAGATTTTCTAATCAACAGACAGGATTCCCTCCTGAGGCATATGATCAAATTAACAACATTTGCATTCGGGCATGGAAGTCACTTCCAAATAGAGGAGAGGTGTCTGGTTACTTGACTAAGATTCTGCAGGGCTCTACAAAACCCTTTTCAGATTTTGTAGCAAGGATGGTGGATGCCGCTGGAAAGATTTTTGGGGACGCTAATAGGCACCTACAGGGGCGTAAGCATCCTGTGCTAGCTCATCAAAAGCTTAACAGGTTTGGTCTGGGTTTTTCCTAGGGGCCACTGGGGCTCAAATACCCATAACATGGCTCACCGAGGAGCCTGTTTGGGTGCCTCAGTGGCCTCTTCCCTCGGCTAAACTGGCAGCAGCCCATGATCTAGTCAAAGAACAACTTGATTTGGGTCACATCCAACCTTCTACTTCTCCATGGAATACTCCCATATTTGTCATTAAGAAAAAATCAGGGAAGTGGCGCCTACTGCATGATCTACAAGCAGTTAATGCTCAGATGCAACTTATGGGACCCATTCAAAGAGGGCTGCCTCTGCTCTCCTCTGTTCCTCAAGGCTGGCATATAATTGTTATTGACATTAAAGACTGTTTCTTTTCCATTTTTTTGCATCCTAAAGATTCACAACGTTTTGCTTTCACCCTTCCCTCGTGTAATCACGAGGAACCAGATCAAAGGTTTGAGTGGGTGGTGTTGGCACAGGGGATGGCTAACAGTCCCACGATGTGCCAAATGTATGTGGGGAAGGCACTCGCACCTCTCAGACATAAGTATTCCTCCACCAAGATCATTCATTATATGGATGATGTGTTATTGGCCGCAAAATTAGAACAGACAGTTAATGAGGCTTATAAAGAACTCGTGATGCTGTTGGCTCAACATGGACTGCACATCGCACCTGAAAAGGTTCAAACAGGGGATTCTATCAGGTATTTGGGAGCAACAATTGGGTATGACAAATTAAAACCACAAAAAATTACCATCAGGACTCAAGATTTCCAAACTCTAAATGATTTTCAAAAATTGCTGGGAGACATTAATTGGATAAGAGGATATTTACATATTCCTAATATTGTGCTCCAGCCTTTGTATGCTACTCTTAACGGTGATCCAGATCTTGCTTCCCCTCGTAGCCTCACTACTGAGGCTAGAGCGGCCCTTATAAAAGTAGAACAAGCTATACAGCATGCCACTCTATGCAGGCTCCAGAGTGATAAACCTTTCCAGTTATGTGTGCTTGCCACTATGCGGCAGCCTACTGGAGTACTTTGGCAAGATGGGCCTTTACTATGGATCCACCCACATGTATCCCCAGGAAAATCCTTAGAATATTATCCTGATGCTGTTGCAGCGTTGGCACTTAAAGGGATTCAACAAAGCATTCAATTTTTCGGCCAATCACCTTCTTCTCTTATCATACCCTACACTAAAGCTCAACTTAATGTTTTATGTGCTACTCTAGGCAACTGGGCTATTCTGTGTTGCTCGTTTCAAGGGGGTATTGATAATCACTACCCTTCTCATCCATTACTCCATTTTGTTAAAGAACATCCCATCATTTTCCCTAAGGTAACTTCATCCAGTCCAATTCCGGGGGCTGTTAACATTTTTACTGATGGTTCCAAGTCTGGAATGGGAGCTTATGTAATTAATGACTCTCCCCCTATCCAGCATCAATTTGCTCCTGGAAATCCACAATGATAGAACTACAAATTGTTATTGAAGTTTTTAAACAGTGTTCTTTTCCTTTTAATCTTATTTCGGACTCCAGCTATGTGGTACAAGCACTAAAAGTCCTGGAGGCCGTGGAAGATATTAGTGATGCCCACAATGTGTCTGCTTACTTTACTCAGCTTCAACAGCTTATCTCTAACCGCACTGCTTCTTTTTATCCAATGCACATCAGGGTTCACACCTCTCTTCCTGGTCCGTTATCCCAGGGTAATGCCTGTGCATGCGGACTTAGCCACTAGAGGTCAATTGATATGCTTGGCTTCCTCCTTAGAGGGGGCTAAGTTGTTTCACCAAATCTTCCATGTTAATGCATTAACGCTGCACAGGCATTTTTCCATTTCAAGAGCGGATGCTCGGCAGATAGTATTGCAATGTCCCCACTATGTCACATTTCTTCATCCCCCTAATTATGGAGTAAACCCACGGGGATTAAAGCCATTGGTTGTTTGGCAAATGGATGTGACACATATACCTGACTTTGGTAACCTCAAGTATGTGCCTGTTTCCATTGATACGTGCTCTGAAATTATCCATGCTTCTGCTTTATCAGGAGAAAAGGCACGTAATGTCATTACTCACTGTTTAGAGGCATGGGAAGCATGGGGTGCACCTGCATCCCTTAAGACTGATAATGGACCTGCTTATACTGGCAGACAATTTACAGCTTTTTGTTCTACTATGGGAGTGCAACTTACTCATGGTTTGCCTTACAATCCTCAAGGACAAGGCATTGTTGAGTGTGCTCATCGCACCTTAAAGGAAACTTTACAAAAACAAAAAGGGGGAATAGGAGCTGAACACACTCCTAAAGAACGCCTGTCCTTAGCTCTCTTTACCATTAATTTTTCGAATTTGGATATTCATGGTGGCTTTGCGGCCGATAGACATGTGTCCCCTCAGCCCTCTGTGATTGGCTATGTTAAGTGGAAGGATGTTCTTACGGGCCAATGGAACGGCCCTGACCCCGTGCTGACATGGGCACGAGGATCTGTATGTGTTTTTCCCCAGGATCGTACGGAACCGTTGTGGGTCCCTGAACGCTTGACAAGAAGAGTCTCGACATCAACTGACCAGCAACAAGAGATACCACAACAATTCTGTGATGAGGATCTTCATTCTGCTAAGTGCTCTGGCTCTGGTGCTGGTGCCGATGGCACAGGTGACACCAATGCGGTGGTGGGCAGTGGCACGGGCATGGCCAATGCCGATGCCGGTTCATGGTAATTCTAGTGTCCTCCCCACTCTTTTTTCTACCTCATGTGAGATGTCTGCTCCCTGTGCTTCTCCTAGAGGGGACATGGAGAGAATTTTTAATCAATCTCAAGTTAATCTAACAGGAGTTTTTTGTTTCAGACTTAAAAACGCTAATTGCATTAGCCTTAAGACCAAAAATTTGACTAACTGGGAGGACGCATTGTGGTCCAATCAGGTCTCAGGGAGCATTATCAGTGCTGTATTGAGCAAGGTAGCTTCGGGGAAGCAATCAGGCTCAGGAACCCCCGCAAACAGTAGCTCTGCTCTTAACATAACTACCTTGGCTATTATCTCCGAGGTACTAATCCCAGTGCATCCTTTTTCTAGTAGTATTCATGATGCCACTCATTTCAAGGCCTCTCCTTACTGTTCCCCTAATCTTGGTTTCCCCCCAACATTTACGGCTTGTCAGGATCATTCTTGGGAGAAACATCAAGTTGCTAAAGGTTTCTCCCTTTCCCCCTCTCTTAAGAGGTATGTTTATAACTTTAACAATAGTGCCAGCTCCTCTACAGGAGTAGGTTGGTCCTGGTTTCAATGGCTGATTTCCAATGAAAAGGGGGCTTCAGCCAATATTTCTGCATTGGCTCAGTTGGTAGGAGCCAAAAGTTGGCTGACTAATGTTTCTGGTACTGTTAGGGAAAGTGAACGAGGTAATAGACTTACATCTGTTTCATTCAACTCTCTGTTGTATAATGCCACAATGCCTCCTGCAATAGTCTGTGTCCAATCCCCCTTCTTATTCCTTTTGGCTAAGGCCACCTTGTCGGGGATGCTGGATTGTTCTCATACTACCAGTCTCTTATCTGAGTGTTGGAATGGTTCCTGGACTGTAGCAGTGGTTATGAAAATTCCAACTTTTGTCCCAATCCCGGTCACTGCAGATCCTGATAAATTCCCTATTGTTGAGCTACTTAGAGTCAGCAGAGATTTTGGAATCACAGCGGCTATAGTGACAGCCGTGGCGGTATCTGCTGCTGCAGCGGTTACGGCCGGAGTGGCTATGGCCAATCAAGTACAAACTGCTGCCACCATTAATCAAGTTGTCCAACAAACTTCCACCATACTTGAATCCCAAAATACAATTAATCAACATATTTTGTCGGGGATTTTAGCTGCCAACCAAAGAATAGATTTACTCCAAGCTCAGGTAGAAGAATTGGCTGACTTAGTGCTTTTGGGTTGTGTTGACCAACGTGCACATTTATGCATAACCTCTGTCAGATTTAATGATTCCAGGAATGTTTCCCGCATCATTGGCGAATATTTGGTTGGAAATTGGTCCATGGAAGTGGAAGACATGATCCAGTCTCAACTAACCCAGATAGGTGTCTTGAATAACACCCGTGTTGATCCCGTGACTTTGGGTCAATTCACCGATTGGATATCTTCTGCTTTTTCCTTTTTTAAAGAGTGGGTGGGGGTAGGCATTTTTGGTGCAATGTGTTGCTTCGGTATGTTTCTCTGTTTGTGGTTTCTCTGTTGCCTCAAGGCCCGCAATGCTCACGATAAGGCTATGATCATCCAAGCTCTTGCAGCTTTAGAAAATGGCAATTCACCTCAAGTCTGGCTTGCGCATCTTAAACCGTAAATCTTTGACATGGTCGTTGCACCCCAAATTATTATAACATTGCACTGGGATCGGCATGTCTTTCCTCGTTATTCTCTTAGTGTTGGAAAGCCCTTGCACTCTGCCGGTCTTGCTGCCATTGCAGGCAGGTGGGTTTCCACACTAATGCTTCTCTATCGCCTTAAAGTCCGTGCCTTTCTTTCAGGGTGCTGTCAACTCGTTTGTCGTTGTGTACAGCCACAGTTCAGCCTCAGCTGTCCCCCTTCGTCCACCTTCATCATGATACAGGATGCGAGGCAAGGCACTGCACTTGAGTGATCCTTGAAGTGGACCTCAAGGAGAGCATGTCCTATTGCATGCGGGTTTGATGTCCACGCCCCGCCCCACGAAAAAGGCATCGGCTGATATGGCTTCAGATCTGGGGAAGGGCCCTCCTTAGGACTGAGCCATACTATGCAGCCACTTCTGCACAGTGGGATAGGACCTCTACTCTCGCCTGTATTGTTTTCAGAAAACAGAAAGGGGGAACTGTGGTGAGCCGCTTCTGCAGATTATGGTCGCCATTGCAGGATGGCGCTGGCTCCACTGTGGTCTGTAACAAACAACTCCTTTTTGGGAGAGTTGGTGCATGGTTTTTCAGCACCCTGTGAGAAAGTTCCACGTGGCAGCTTTGCATTGGGGCTTGGGATGCTTTATTAAGGCTGGGAGGGGCATCCAACAAGGAAGAAGAAGAAATATCAAGGGCCTGAATAAACTGCTGAAAGAAGATTCCTGAGTTGCGTCTTCCTTGTGGGCAAGGGGTCTCGACATTTGTGGAGTGTTTACATTGTCCCTTACTTTTGGAAACTCCTCTACCACCCCCAAAGTTGTGAAAATTGAGCAGTTTTCATTGCAGATATATATTCACAGATTTTTCTAACTCTTCTCCTCTAACTGTGTCATACTTGGGGCGAAGGTAATGTCACAGCATTGTTCTGGATGAGATTGAAAAGATTTTTGTGTAGCAAATATTTGCATACACATTGGATCCATTTTTCAATTTTCCATTTGAAATACTGAATACATGACACTATCCCATACCCTACTAGCCTTTGACTATTCATCCTAATATGATGGAGAAAAATAACCTAAACAGAATACAAATACAAGCAGTTTAGAGGAGGCATGGTATATAGTTGAACTTTCCTTTTGCATGATAAATGGTAGGTGTTATAAATCTAGTCAATTTTTAATTAAAATAGTTCTCTATGTGTTTTTAAAATTAACTACTATGTGAATTCCTGTCTCCCTTTCTCTGTAGCCTATTCATCATCACATGTATTTTTATATGCACTTATAAAATCCTACCTGGTATTATAGGTACATTTTTGTGAGGTTGCTGACTTGGCAGGTACAAATTGTGAGAAGAGATCACTCCTCCTAAATGCTGTTGGAACTGAAAATTCCACCTATAGGGGAGCTTCCTAGTTGACCAACATTATACGTAAACTCATGTTCAGTAAAATAAATATTTTTACATATGTGGATGATATATATTTAAAGATGAATTTCGATTGGCATATATATTAGTACTTTTTAATGTGTGTGTGTGTGTTTTGTGTATATATATATATATATATATATATATATATATATATATATATACACTCTCCAGATTTTTCAAACTATGAAATATATGTGTCTTATTTAAATTCCCTAAATTCATTCATGTTCATGGACTTAGATTTATAATCAACTTTTCACAATATTATTCTTAGAAATATTCATCCACCTTAAATACATATTTGTTTACTAGTAGTGAAAACTAACTTCAGTGAATGGTGTATACAAATCCTAATAATTCTACAGTAATTGACCGAGTCAAACATCAATGCAAGTATATAACTATGGGACATGATATGTAATTTGATGTTTATTTTTATTCAACATTGGTACATTATTATTTCTTCAGTTTTTGCACATCATAGGATATATATTTCATCCACAAGTGAGCAAATTTATAGGCATTTGTTTCAACTTTAATCACTTCCTGCTTCAGAACATATGTATTGTCAGGGTTTCTTGACTGGATTTTTCATGAGACTTCTTTCCAAACACATTATTTTCGATTTCCATAATCACTTTAGAAGCAAAACTCACACACTCTTCATGATAAACCAAAACACTAATATTACCATTAGATGAATAACTGGTTGGAATGAATGATTGTATATCCATATAAGATTTCCTGTAATTTTCAGATATCAATTCAAACCATTATTTAAAGTTGGAACAATTTATATTATTTATTCACAGTATGGTCTATTCATGCTTTATCTCTATATTCATAAACACAGGGTACACCTATTTTTACCCCCAATACTAATTTATACGTCTTCAATATATTGCTCCCAGAAATGGTGGAAGAAATACTTATGTCACCTGATTTATGTATACATTTTATCACAGTAATATTCTGGACAAAAATTGTAAAGGTCACACTTATGATTCTACCAAAGCCTAAATGGAAAGTGAACATAGATTACTAAAAACATCTATTTCAAGGTTGCCTAATGCTCTCAAATGTCAATCCTATTGGTAAGTACGTATTTCTTTCTTTCTAAGATTATATATTCAAACTCAACCCTGTTGAAAATGTCTAATCCTCTCACTCACTTTATACATTGCCTGATTTAGTAATGCCTCTATTGATATCTGCTTTTCTACATATTTTCCCCAGTTCATGATAGTGACTGACTCTTCATATGTGCTGACATATACATTCGCTCTCTAACTGAATCCCTATTGCTAAAGAACTTTTGTTCCAAATCATATACTCACTCTTCTTCCTAAACCTACCGACTATCTTTCAAATCCTAATGACTATCCTTTTTTGAGTGGATGTTCTCTTCTACATTCAATCTTCCAAGGTACAAGGTCCTGTGCCATTGTATATCAAATTTTCTGAGACATCTGTGCAGAACATAATTCAAAGCAAAGTATCCCAATCAAGGGCCCAATGCCCTTGTGGGTTTTAAATCATACCTAGATTTCTGTTTTCATAATTATATTTCACCTCTACATTCTTGTAAATATCGCAGGTTCCCAATACAATTATTCATGGAGCAGAATGATTTCTAACCCTAATCAAACCTGTTATTAACCCTAAACATACACTGTTCCCTCAATCTCATTTTACAGAAGAGCAGGGACAGAGTTGTTCTTACAATACAGGAAAGTAGGGGACATTCAACCTGCTGAGAACCTCAAAGGTCCATGCAGAAATGATACCTGGAGAAGTTGTAGGCAGGTATGAAGGACCTAAGAGAGCAAAGGCCAATTTGCATGGCAAACAACCTGGTCAGGATGAAAGGATGTTTCTGAATCAGGCTCTCTCTTCTTATTGTGGAGAAGATGGACCAAACCAGGCCTGTGTGGAGAGCTGTTCCCGGGTGCCTATGATTGATATACCATTCTAACTTGTGAAAGTGTCGGAGAAAGTAGGGACAGCCACCATCTCACTGGACCTTTGGAAGCAATTGTTAGGACAAAGGGGTTGCCAAGGCAGTGACCTCATTCAGTTCCAAAGAAAGTGATGTACCTCATTTCCTTGGTGATGGAACTCTCTGAACTTGGTATCCAAGAAGCCAGGCACCCAGATGCATTCCCAGTCCCAGTCCCAGTGGGCTCACTTGTGTGGATTTACCAAGGACAGTTAGTCTTTCTTGGTACCTACTGATGTGAGGATGGCAAAATGCCAGGAGAGCTCTTAAGAGGGACCTTTCCTGATAAAGCAGGTAGTGGCTCACCACTTTTTCCTGACAACTTCACAGTGTTGGCCAAGGAAACAAGAGAGGGTACAGGCCATTTCGGGGGAACATAGTATGGCCCACCAGTCAGAGGACACACCGGATAGTCAAAGACTTACTTGGGGGAAGGAGGTGCCTTTGTGAGTGTGGGTTTGTTGTTTTCTCTCATGTTCTGAGAATAGGTAGGAAAGGCGTTTTTTTTTTTTTGTTTGTTTGTTTGTTTGTTTGTTTGTTTGGAGTGAACTGTTTCTAGTAAGTCGTTTGACAAGGTGAGTGTTTCTATGTCTGTGTATCCCACTGTGTCCGTGGTTGTAGACACGAGAAAAGACAATGCAACAATGGATGTGTCCTGTCTACTAGAAAACTTCCCAGAATTCATCCTGTCTAACTTATGAATGGATTGTGGCTTTCCTTATGGATGGGCAAAACCTACTACCTTCCTAAGTCCCATTTTTTCTTCCTGAATTCTGGCCACTCTCCAGAATAGGATCATGTATTTGTGTCCAAGATAGGTGCCAACTCCAACATCTGTGACATGGCCTTGTACTGGATAGCTGAATGGAATGGCCAGTATCTCAGAAAACTCAGATATCAGTGTGACCAGGAAACTCTCAGTGGAGAAACCCTGCTTTGGGTCATTTGCTAACCTATTGTTCTGTTGCCCTGAATTTCAGGAACGTCTTTGCCTCAGGCCACCCCTTTATGAACCCTGAAGAAAACAGTTTTCAAATGTAAATGAATGGGCATCACCTTGGATTCTTTGCTTAATTTCTTTGGAATAGGATGTGTCTGAATCAGCCTCTTGGCCCTGTGTGAGGCTGTGGCTTATATTCTCAGCAGCTGATGGATCTAAAGAAAGATTCCATGTGTGCATCCAAAACCAAAATGGCAAAATGTTCAGTCATTGTGAATGAATTCTATTGCCTTCCTCTGTTAGGTTCCTGAAATCCATCAAGTGAGAATAGGGATCCTTTGGATCAAATGAGTTCCTCAAATCTCTGCAGAAGGGCTTGTCTTTTCTCCTGATTCCAATTCACATAAAGAATCTAAACCCCACAGTCAGAAGGCCTCAAATTGGAGAAGCGGAGCAGTATTAAGGGCAGGAATATTTGATCACTCCGGTTTCACAGGAAGGGTTTCCAGCCCACCCTGACTTTAGCCAAATGAGGGACATGGAGCTTATTTTGGACACTCTTTGGAATGTGCCCCTCATGGAAAGCTCCAACCAGAGGTTATGATGAGTGTCTACATGGAAGAAGATGGAAGCCATGTGGGAGTGTTTTGGTTTTAATTGTGGTCATTTGTTTGGCGGTGTGGAGAGATGACTGGGTCAACCTGGGCTTGAACTCTGGTGTGATTCCCCTTAGAGACTGCATTCTGGAACTGACTCAAAGAAGTATTGTCATAAATTGTGTTGGGATTTTATGAGGCCACGCATGAGAGTCGCCCTTGGAAACAGAGAGCTTAGCCCAGGGTGGCTTTCCTCAGAGTACTGAGAATCTCAGCCAGAATATCACAGGATTTTATTCTTTAATACTTGGCAGCAATAGTTGAGAGTCAAAACACACATGGAACTCATATTGGAGAACTCAATGGGCCTGGCATCATGTGACCTTTTGTCCACTCTTTTGGAAGCCTTGCATGTGAGAGTTCTCCAGAGCTTTCTTTGAAATGAACTTCCTCAACTTTTAATGGTTCCTGAATGAATTGAAACCCACAGTGCCTCCAACTTCATCCTTGAAAAATGGCTACATAAATACCATGAAATTTTTGAAATTCCCATGACCTGGTTGCACTGGAGAACCTTTGGATGTTCTGTTGCTGATCATGAGTGTACCAGACCGTGCCTTGTTTGACTGGGTTTCATGAAAATGGTGTAGAACAGAGATGCCAGTATATTGAAGCCTGCAGAGCAGTGGGCCAAGAGCTGTGGTGTGCAGGTGTGTGAAAAAATATCTGTGGTTGAGACATGTGGATCTCCCATTGACTTCCAAATAGCTTGTGGCTGACATGGTGCAGCCAGCAGGCTCTTTCTTGTAAAGGCATCTTTTAATATGGAGAGGTTTCAGGGCAATCTTCAGAATAGGGTTACTATGGTCAAGGAGAAAGCTATGTGGGATAGAAGCCTGTTTGGTGCATTCTCCTGCAGACCCTGACAAACCACATGTGACATAACTCCCTCCAACACTGTGTCCCAGATGAACTCCTTGTATTTCATGAAGCAAATACCAAACTCCCAGTGCAGGAGCAAGAAACACCATGGAAAGTGGAGGATGACCAAATGGCTTCACAGTCCACACGGGGAGACACTTACCCACAGTGGCCACAGTTTACATACAAATGGAGAATTCGGCACTGCTGTCTCATGTTCATTGGACATAGATGCAGGGTCAGCTTTGATGTTCTCACTACAAAGGAACATAGTTTCTGACAAGCTCCTGAGAACAACAAATATTTCAAGTGTCCAACCACAGAGGCAGTTTCTCAAGAAGTATTATTCCGGCAGAGCTCCATGTACATGGAGTGTTAACCCTGTCCCTTAGTTATGGAAATTCCTCTACCACCTCCAAGGTTGTGAACTCCTGATTATTTTCCATTGCAGATATGTATTTACATATTTTCTAACTATTTTCCTCTAATTGTGTCTTACTTGGGGTGAAGGTAATGTAAAGGCATTTTTCTGGATGAGAGTAGGAAGATTTTTGTGTAGCACATATTTGCTTACACATTGGATACATTTTCCTATTTTCCATTCGACATACTGAATCCCTGACAATAACCCATACCCAACTAGACTCTTACTGATAATCCTAATATGATGGAGAAAAATAACCCAAACAGAATAGAAATACAAGCAGTTCAGTGAATGTATCACATATATTTGGACTTGCCTTTTGCATAACAAATTGTAGGTGTTTCAAATCTTGTCAATTTTAATTGATATAGTTCTCCATGAGTTTTTAAAGTTAACAACTATGTGAATTTCTGTCTCCCTTTCTCTGTAGCCTATTCAGCACATGTATTTTTATATGCACATATAGAATCCTACCTGGTATCACAAGTACATTATTGTGAGTGCATGCATTGGCAGATACAAATTGTGAGAAGAGATCAGCCCTCCTAAACACTTTTGGAATTTAAAATTCAATCTATGGGTGACCTTCCTAGTGGAATATTATACATAAATCCATTTTCATTAAAATATAAATTTTTCCATCTCTGGAGGATATATATATCATGATGAATTTCGATTGGCATATATATTGCTACATTTTAATGTCTCTGTGTGTGTGTTTTGTATATATATATATATATATATATATATATATATATATATATATATATATATATATACTGTCCAGATTTTTCAAAATATGAAATATATGTGTCTTATATACACTCCCTGAATTCATTCATGTTCATGTATGTGGATTTATAATCAACTTTTCACAAGATTTTTCTCAGAAATATTCATCCACGTGAAATACATGTTTGTTTCCTAGTACAACAAACTCACTACAGTGAATGGTGGTTACAGATCCTAATATTGCTACACTAACTGACTCAGTTTAACATCAATGCAAGTAGATTCCTATGCGACATGGTGTGTATTTTGAGGTTCATTTTCATTCAACACTGGTATATTACTATTTCTTAAGTTTTTGAACATCATAATATATATATTTCATCCACAAGTTCACAAATTTATAGGCATTTGTTTCAGTTTCCATCATTTCCTGCTTCAGAACACATGATTTCCTCCAGGTTTCTTGACTGGCCTTTTCATGAAACTTCTTTCCAAACACATTATTTTCGATTTTCATAATCAATTTTAAAGCAAACCTCACACACTCTTCATGATAAAGCATAACCCTAAAATTACCATTAGATGTATAACTGGTTGTAATGAATGGATGTATATCAATATAAAATTTCCTGTATATTTTCAGATATCAATTCAATCCATTATTTAAAGTTGGAGCCAGTTATATTATTTATTCACAGTATGGTCTATTCATGCATTTTCTCTATATTCAGAGACACAGGGCACACCTATTTTTACTCCCAAAATTAATTTATATGTCTTCAAAAACTTGTTTGCAGAAATGGTGGAAGAAATACTCATGTTCCCTGATGTACATATACATTTTATCACAGTAATATTCAGGACACAAAATGCAAAGTCACATTTATGATTGTACAAAATCCTAAATGGAAAGTGAGCATGGATTACAAAAATCATCCATCTCCAGGTTGCCTAATGCTCTCAATTGTAAATCCTATTTGTGACTATATATTTGTTTCCTCCTAAGATTATATTCTCAACCTCAAGCCTGTTGAAAATGTCTAATCCAATCACTCACTTTATTCTTTTCCTGATTTCCTAATATCTCTATTGATATCTACTTTCCTACATATTTTCCCCAGTTCATCTTTGTGACTGACTCTTCACATGTTCTGACATTTACATTCACTCTCTACTCGAAACCCTCTTGCGAAAGAACTTATGGTCCAAATCATTTACTCACTCTTCTTCCTAAACCTACGGACGATCATCCTAATCCTAATGAGTATCTTTTTTTGACTGGATGTTTTCTTCTACATTCAATTATCCAAGGTACAAGGTCCTATGCCATTGTATATGGATTTATCTGAGATAACTGTGCGGAACATAATTCAAAGATAAGTATCCAACTCAAGGGCCCAATTTGCCCTTCAGGGCTTCAAATCTTACTTAAATTTCTGTTTTCATAATTATATTTCCCCTTTCTTGTAAATATCACAGGTTTCAAGTACCATTATTCATCCCACAGAATGATTCCTAACTCAAATTGAACATGCTATTAACCCTAAACATACACTGTTCCCTCAATCTAACTTTACAGAAGAGCAGGATCAGAGTTGGTCTTACAAAAGAGGAATGTAGGGGATCTTCCACCAGCTGAGAACCTCAAAGGTCCATGCAGAAATAATCCCTGGAGAAGTTGTAGGCAGCCATGAAGAACCTGAGAGAGCACAAGTCATCTTCCATGGCAAACATCCTGGTCAGGATGAAGGTTTGTGTCTGAATCAGCCTTTCTCTTCTTAATGTAGAGAAGATGGACCAAACCAGGCCTGTGTGGAGAGATGTTCCTGGGTGCCTATGGTTGATATACCATCCTAACTTGTGAAAGTGTCACAGGAAGTAGGGGTAGCCTCCATCTATTGGGACCGTTGAATGGAACTGTTAGGATAAAGTGGTCGCCAAGGTAGTGACCTCATTCTCTTCCTGAATGAAGTGACCTACCTCACTTTCTTGGTGATGGAACTATCTGAACTTGGGATCCAGGAATCCAGGCACCCAGAGAGAGTCCCAGTCCCAGTTCCAGTGGGCTCAGTTTTTTGAAATAACCAAGGACAATGTCAGTCTTCCTTGGTAACTACTTATGTGAGGATAGCCAAATGCCAGCAGCGCTCTGAAGAGTGTACTTTTTCAGAAAGCATGTAGTTGTTCATCGCTTGCTCTTCACAACTCCTCAGAGTTGGCCAAGGAGACCAGATCTGAGACAGGACAAGCCATTTCAGAAAAATATAGTAGGGCCCACGAGTCATTGGACACTCCTGATGGTCACAGACCTATTTGTGAAAACGAGGTGCCTTTGTGGGTGTGGGTGTGAGTTTGTGATTTTGTCTCATGTTCTGAGAATAGGTAGGAAAGGTGGTTTCTTTGGTTTGGAGTGGACTGTGTCTGGTAAGTCCTTTGAGGAGCCGAGTGTTTCTATGTCTGTCCATCTCTCTGTGACCTTGGTTGTAGATATTAGAAAAGAGAATGCATCAATGAATGTGTCCTGTGTACTAGAAATCTTCCCAGAATTCATCCTACCCAATTTATGAAAGGAATTCAGCTTGCCTTATGGATGGGCAATGCCTACTATCTTCCTAAGTTTCTCTTTTCTTCCTGAATTTTGCCACTCTCCAGAATAGGATCATGGTTTTGTGTCCAAATTATTTACCACATCCAATCTCTGTGACATAGCCATGTACTGGATAGCTGAAGGGAATTGGAGCATCTCAGAAAACCCAGATATCAATGTGACCAGGAAAGTCTCAGTGGGGAAACCCTGATTTGGGCCTATTGCTTACCTATTCTTCTGTTGCCCTTAATGTCAGGAAGGCCTTTGCCTCTGGCCACACCTTTGTGAAGCCTGAACAAAACAGTTTTCAAATGGAAATGAATGGACATCACCTGTGGCTCTTTGCTTAATTGCTTAGGAAAGGGATGTGTCTGAATCAGCCACTTGGCCCTGTGTGAGGCTTTGGCTTAGATTCTCAGCACCTGATGGATCTAAAGAAAGATCCCATGTTTGCATCCATAACCAAAATGCCAAAAAGTGCAGTAATTGTGGATGAAGTCTCTCGCCTTCCTCTGTAAGGTTCCTGACCTCCATCAAGTGAGAATAGGGATCCTTTGGGTCAAATGAGCTCTTCAAATCCCTGCAGAGTCTAGCCCATAGTTGCTTGTGTTGTCTCATGACTCCAAATCACATACATAATCAATACATGACAGTGAGTAGGCCTCAAATTGGAGAAGCACAGCAGTATTTAGGGCAGGCCTATTTGATCACTCCTGTTTCACAGGAAGTGTTTCCAGGCCACCCAGACTTTAGGCAAATGAGGGGCAAGGAAGTCTATTTTGGACACTGTCTTGTGCTGCACCCCTCATGGAAACATACAGCCAGAGGTTATGATGAATGTCTATATGGATAAAGATGAGGGTCATGTGGGAGTGTTTTGGTTTAAATTGTGGTCATTTGTGTGGCAGTTGGAAGAGATGACTGGGTCCACCTGCTCTTGAACTCTGGTGTGATTTCCCTTAGAGACTGAGTTCTGGAACTAACCTCAGAGAAGTATTGCCATGAATTGTGTTGGCATTTAAGGAGGCCATGCATGAGAGTCACCCTTGGAACCTGAGATCTAGGCCCAGATGGCTTTCCAGAGAGCACTGGAAATCTCAGCCGGAATATCACATGATTTTATTCTGAAAAACTTGGCAGCCATAGTTGAGAGTCAAAACACACATGGACCTCACATTGTAGACCTCAACAGCGCTGGCTTCATGTGACCTTTTGGACACTCTTTGGGAAACCTTGCCTGTTATCATTCTCCAGAGCTTTCATTGAAATGAGCTTCCTCACCATTTAATGGTTCCTGAATAAATTGAAACCCACAGTGCCTCCAACTTCATCCTTGAAAAATGGCTAGATAAATAAAATGAAATTTTTGAAATTCCCATGACCAGGTGGCACTGGAGAACCTTTGGATGTCCTGTTGCTGATCAAGAGTGTACCAGACAGTTCCTTGATTGACTGGGTTTCATGAAAATGGTGTAGAACAGAGATGCCATTAAGTTAGAGCCTGCAGAGTAGTGGGCCTAGAAAGTGGTGTGCAGTTGTGTGATAATACATTTGTGTTGTGGCCATGTAGATCTGCCATTGGCTTCCAAATTGCTTGTGACTGACATGGTGCAGGCAGGAGACCCGTATATGTAAAAGCATGTTTTTATATGGAGAGGTTTCAGGGCAATGTTAAGAATCAAGTTTCTATGCACAAGTTGGCAAGCTATGTGGGAAAGAAGCCTGGTTGGTGCATTCTCCTGCAGACCCTGACCCACCGCAAGTGACAGAACTCCGTCTAGCACTGTGTCCCTGTTGAACTTCTTGTATTTTGTGAAGGAAATACCAAACTCCCAGTGCAGCAGCAAAAAACACCACGAAAAGTGGAGGATGACCAAATGGTTCCACAGTCCCCACGGAGAGACACTTAGACCCATGTGGCCACTGTTTACCTACAAAGAGTGAATTCAGAACTGCTGCCTCAAGTTTACTGGAAAATAAGAAACAATATCCTTCAGGTCACATAGATGTAGACCCAGCATTGATGGTCCCACTACAAAGAAAGCTAATGCTCCTGGAAATAACATATATTTCAAGTGCCCAACCTCAGAGGAAGTTTCTCAAGATGTCTTTAGGCTAGCAGACCTCCATGTTTGAGGAGTGTTTACCATGTCCCTTACTTTTGGAAACTCCTCTACCACCTCTAAGGTTGTGAACTCCCGAGAATTTTCCATTCCAGATATGTATTCACAGATTTTCTAACACCACTGTTCTAACTGTGACTTACTTCAGACGAAGGGAATGTCAAAGCTTTGTTCTGGATGAGAGTGGGATGATTTTTGTGTAGCACATATTTGCATACACATTGGATTCATTATCGTATTTTCCATTTGAAATATTGAATCCCAGACAGTAACCCATAACAAACTAGACTCTGACTACTAATCCTAATATGATGCAGTAAAATAACCCAAACAGAATAGAAATGCAAGCAGTTCAGTGGAGGCATGGTGTAGAGTTGGACTTGCCTTTTGCATAAAAAAGGGTAGGTGTTATAAATATAGTCAATTTTCTGTTGAAATAGTTCTCCATGTGTTTTTAATGTTAACAAATATGTGAATTCCTGTCTCCCTCTCTCTGTAGCCTATTCAGCACATGCATTTTTATATACACATATAGAATACTACCTGGTATCACACGTACTTTTTTGTGAGGTGGCTGACGTGGCAGATACAAATTGTGAGAAGAGATCACTCCTCCTAAATGCTGTTGGAACTGAAAATTCAATGTATGGGTAAACTTGCTAGTTCAACAGCATTATGCATAAATCTATCTTCAATAAAATGAATATTTTTGGATCTGTGGATGATATATATTTCATGGTGAATTTCGATTGATATATATATATTGCTATATTTAATGTCTCAGTGTGTGTTTGTGTGTGTGTGTGTGTGTGTGTGTATACACACACACTCTCCAGATTTTTCAAAATATGAAATGTATGAGTCTTATTATACACTCCCTAAATTAATTAATATTCATATATGTGGATTTATAATCAACTTTTCACAAGATTATTCTCAGAGATATTCATCCACCTGAAATACATATTTCTTTCCTAGTACTGAAAACTAACTTGAGTGAATGGTGCATACAAATCCTAATATTTCTACAGTAACTGACCCAGTTTAACATCAATTCAAGTAGATTCCTATGGGACATGATGTGTATTTAACGTTAATTTTTGTCAACACTGGTACATTACTATTTCTTCAATTAATGCACATCATAGGATATATATTTTATCTACAAGTTAGCAAATATTTAGGCATTTGTTTCACTTTCAATCACTTCCTGCTTCAGAACACATGTACACTTCCGGGTTTCTTGACTGGTCTTTTCATGAGACTTCTTTCCAAACACATTATTTTCAATTTCCATAATCACTTTTGAAGCAATACTCACACACTCTTCATGAGAATCCGTAACCTAATATTACAATTAGATATATAACGGGTAGGATTAAATGTATTATATCAATATAAGATTTTCTGTATATTTTCAGATATCAATTCAATCCATTATTTAAAGTTGGAACCAGTTATATTATTTATTCACAGTATTGTCTATTCATGCATTATCTCTATATTCATAGACACATGGTTCACCTATTTCTATCCCCAATACTAATTCATACATCTTCATTATATTGCTCCCAGAAATGGTGGAAGAAATACTCCTGTCACCTGATCTACATATACATTTTATTAAAGTAATATTCTGGACACACAAAGGAAAGTTCACACTTATGATTGTACCAATGTAAAGGTCGGCCAAGCATTGGAGGAAAAAACCAGGAAGAGACTGTCTCATGAAACAGCAAAGGGCTTTTTGGGGGTCCAGCATGCTGGGGCTCAGAGCTCACTTGAATAGAGAAGAGAGCCCTGAGAACATCTTAAGCAGAGCTTATGTACTCTACTTGGTGAGGGCAGGGAGGGAAATTTATTGATTGGTCAGGTCGAGTGAGTGGTTTGCGTGCCAATGGGAGAGGGAGTACATTCTGCAGTTTGGCAGTTGGGGACAGCACATTCTGGGAACAAGATTAGCAAACAGTTCTCAAGATTTCAACAGTGTTTTGTTAAGCATACAGAAAAACAGGTATTACAAGTACCTATTTTATTAACCTTTCATTCCCCACTTCTCATTCTGGTTACTTTTAATCATAAAAGTGATCATTGGGGGGTCTCTGATTTTATGTCTCCTAGTGAGGTATATTGTTATCTGATTACCATAAGTTTAACTTATCCAATTTGAGCTTGTAGAAAAGAAACTACACGGTTGAGCAAACAGGTTCCTACAATTAGCATTAATATGAGGATTGTTAATGGACTGGCCAGGGTTGATAAAAGCGTAGGTAACCAGGGGGACTATGTGAACAAAGACACAAACCAAACTTTATGTGCCCCTCTCCTTTGTTGATGCTCTTCAAGGCATCTTTTTAACTTACTCATAAATTTTTTTACAACTCCAGTATGGTCTGCATAAAAACAACATTCTTCCCTCAATGCAGCACAAAGGCCCTCTTCTCTCATGAAGAGGAGGTCCAACCCTCGCCTGTTCTGTAAAACAAATTCAGAGAGAGAGGTTTAAGAGAATGGTCTGAGAATGAGAAATGAGAGATGTAAAAGAATAATGGGAAAGGGGTTTGGGATTTTACAGGCAACAAAATGTTGAGCAGTAGAACACGTAGAGCAGAGGAGAAGACAGGAGTGAGTATCCCAAAAAGCCTGTGAGCGATGTTAAATTTTTAGTAACCTGTTTTCACTGATGACAAAAAAAAAACTTTAAAGGCCATTTTCATTACATCTTGGATAGGGTGCTGAGGGCTCTCCTTAGCTTTTTGAGCTTTGGTTTAGTTGGTAAGAGGACTTGGTGGGACCTGGTGAGGGCACTGACAGGAGAAGAGAGGAGTGAGTGGGTGGATGGGTACCTTAGTACTTGTTACCTCAGCAAGGGGGCAATGGTCTAAAGCCGGCAGAGGCTTCGGTTTTTGATCTAGTAATTGGAGGGGAGAAATCAGGTTGCTTATGTGGGAGTGACAGCAGAGAGTCTGGAGCAGAAAGCAGAGGGTGAGGATCTATTAGAGAAGCATAGTTCAGGATGTGAGTGAAGGAGGGAAAAGGCCTCCACATAGGGGAATTTCCTTCCACCATTTGAGCACTTGCCGAAGTCAAAAAGGTCATGCAGAATTTGAGCATCTAGAGACCCCTCTGGGGGCCATCGGTTTTGGTTGTCTAATTGGTAATATGCCCAATGCTGAGTACTGAATTTGATGAGGAGTTTGGGTTCCACCAGGCAGCCCCTGTATGCTTACATCCCATGACTTACAGAAGAAGTCGGCTTTTCCCCCACACAGCCCTGGCTGTTTGTGGGTTTGATAGTCCGCTGAGCAAACATAGTAATCTGGGCTAGCCAACCTGTATCTGGCTCACGTGTCCCTACATCCATAATGTTTGTTTCCATTACGTATGGCACGGAAAAGATTTAATGGAATTTTAGTGGGATCCCCTTCATCAGGGATATCCCAATAGGAAAGACCTATAGCCAGCTGACAAATGTCTGGGTAGAGAGATGGCCACCAGGTCTCTAAGGGGGCTGTATGCAAGATAGAGCATACTTCTAGTACAGTATGATTTGTGATCAGCCATCGCTGCTGAACAGGCTGATGAGGTTTAGGACTACTATTGGCCAAGGGGAGAGTCTATAGCCTTATGCACATGGCGAATACACAATTTGAAAGGATTACCAGTCATTTCTATTTTCCAGCCAGAGTCTTGACAGGGCGCAGGCTTGAGATGAGAGGCATGGATCCCGGAAGTGATTCCCTCTACCTTTACCACTGTAGGTGTTATAAGTAGCACCAGCGGGGTTCCAGGGATGACACCTGATGTCGTCTTATGTAGATGAAGTCTCTTACTTGATATTGATATGGAGTCCCCTCGTCCCCAGGTTGGTAGGTAGTGGCCAGCTGTTTCCACAGATATCACTGTCTTTTTTCAAGAACTTTAACTCTGTCAACTCAGGAGGTGCGGAAGGGATCATTAGGTCTTAGAGTTGGGGTTATGTCCCTTACTGGAGGAGGGACCAAAGAGAATTTCATAGCGCGTGAGATTACACAAAGAAACAGAGGGAGTATGAGTATTTCTTGCATGAAACAGTGCATAAGGCAGGAGCATAGTCCAAGTTTTTATGCTGATATCTAAGCTTAATTTTGTTAAGGTCTCTTTAATGCTTCTATTTATTTATTTTACCTGTCCTGAGCTCTGGGGTCTATAAGCACATTGTAACTTCCAATTAATCCCCAGGGTCCTGGCTAACCCCTGACTTACAAGGCCATGAACGCCAATCCATTTTCAGACACTATTACCTTAGGCAGTCCGTATCTTGGAAAATTATCTTTCAGGATCTTCTTGACCACAATTTGTGCCTTTTTTTTTGTGGGAAGGCTTCAATCCATCCTGAAAATGTACCTACAAAAACTTGGAGATATTTAAGTCCATACCATGCTGGCTTAATTTCAGTAAAGTCCACTTCCAAGAATTGTCCTGGTCTGGATCTTTGTAGGTGGTTAACTGCAAGAAACTTGGAAGGGTAAGCATTAACCAATTGACAGGCCTGACAGGCTTTTGTTACTTGTTCAGTTATTTCCTTTCGCTCTGAGTTGGTTAGTGGAAAACTCTGTTCTTTATTCTTCAGGAATGCCTGAAGTTTCTTTGAACCAATGTGAGTGAGTTGATGTACATTTTTAACGTACCATAGGGCTTTCTGAAAATGCAGGCTGGGCTCAGTGAAGTTGAGGATTTCAGTTTCAGTGTCATTAGATGTTGTCAAAAGCTTGCTGGTGCTCAGGGGTCCATTAGAATTGGGCATCTCCTTTTAACAGCGGGTATAAAGGAGCAGCTAAGGACGCAAACCCGCGTATCCATAACCTGCAAAAGCCAGCAGTCCCAAGAAACTCTCTGAATTGTCTGCTATTAGATGGGGGTGGTATATGCTCAATGGTTTCTTTTCTGGGCTCAGTGAGCCATCGTTTACTGCCCCAAAGGGAATATCCCAGGAAGATTACTTCTTTCTGGCAAATTTGGGCCTATTTGGCAGAAGCACTATACCCGAGTTGAGCAAGCTCGGAAAAGAGTGCTTGGGTCCCAGACTCACAGTTTTCCTTGGTGTTGGCTGCCAGTAGCAGGTCATCCACATATTGAAGCAGGGTGTCTTCAGGGTGCGTAGTTCTGAAGTTGTTGAGATCTCTGGGGAGGGCTTCATCAAAGAGAGTGGGGGAAATTTTGAACCCCTGTGGGAATCTAGTCCAAGTTAGTTGACCAGACGTTCTGGTTTCTGGGTCTACCCACTCGAAAGCAAATAGCAAATGACTATCTTTATGCAGACGCAAGCAAAAGAAAGCATTTTTTAAAAGTACAGAACAGTATAGCAATTCCGCTCAGGGTTCAGAGTGCTAGGCAGATTGTACAGATAAGGTACCTTGGGGTGAATGTTCTTCACTCTGTTGTTGATCTCTCTTAGGTCTTGAAGGAAGCGATAGACCCCAGTTCCTGGATTTTTTTACTGGTACCAGGGGTGTGTGCCAGTTTGAATGACTGGGCCTTAGGACCCCTAAGGCCAGATATTTCTGAATACAGGGCCTTATCCCATCTTTAGCTTTCTTGCTCAGAGGATATTTTTTGACATTGATTGGGTTGGCTGTAGTTATTAACCCCACTGTTATTGGAGGTTGTTTCATGGCTAGGCCTAACTCAGCAGTTTTTTCCTAGGCATCTGCAAAATCTGTTATACATTTCTGGGGTAGCTTGCCTGTTTGATCAGTCTTGGGGGGGGTGACGAGTTGATGTTCATCTTCTACTGACATAGTTAAAGCCGTGACTATAGGAGTTTCTACTGAAGGTTTTAGAAATTTCACTTGGGGGCCTTCAGGGATAAAAGTTATTCTGGCCTGGAGCTGGTTGATCAGATCTCTGCCCATCAATGGGGGGGGGCATTCTGGGATTACTAGAAAGGAGTGATGGATTTTTCCTTTCCCCAGGACCATGGTCCTCTTAGTTGTCTAAGCCCCATATTTACTGCCATTAGGCCCTTGAACTAGAGTCATTTTATTTGATAGATGGCCCAATGGTGTCTTAAGGGCTGAGTATACTGCCCCTGTGTCCACTTCAAAATTTACTCACTGCCGGCAAGTTCTTTGAGTTCTTTTGGCAGGGCCAGCTTCCTCCAGGGAAGGAGGGGCTGTGTGTGCCACGGGGTAGTCATCTGGAGAGAGCTGGGCTGGCCTAGATTCCTCCAATGGTGGAGAGTCTGAGTCACCAGCAGGGGAATCACTTAGAGGGAGTTGGGGGTTGGGGAATGAGGACATGGCATAAGGAGGGGGAGGAGAGTCCAGTAGAGTCTTGAGACTCAGGGAGAACAGAGGGTGGAGGAGGAGGAGAAGAGGGTTTGAGAGATACAATCATGGGGGAAGCAGTAGGAGCGGGGGCAGGTTCAAGGAAAGGTTTCACCCATGGAGAAGGAGATTTGCAGAGGTCCTGCTAAGTTAAGATATATTGCTGTTGATCTGGATGGCTAAGTGGCCCTGGCTGAAAGACAATATCTCTGAGTTTTTAAATTAGTGAGAAGTAGAAACATCCTTCTGGGGGCCATCCGACTCCGAAGGTGGGTCATTCTGAGGCACAGAGTGTCTACCAGGTCCGGCGTTTTACTGAAAAAGAAAGATTCTGAGCCCTTAAGCAGACTTTGGTCCACTGATCAAGGGTCAGGGACAGAGGCGTTGAAGTGCTCTGTCCCATATGAAAGATACACAAACAGTGAAACCAATGACACACGACACAGACAAGACAAGACAATAAAGACAGGCAATGGACGTCCAGTACTGAGACCAGGACAGAGTAGCCGGCAAAACCTGATGGGTGGGCAATACCGAATCCAAAACAAAATATCACTGAGTCGAGGAGACTATTGTTACTCGATTTCCCGAGACCTCCAGGGCGTCCCCCAGAGACATGACCTGTGGCTCTGTGACACGTCTGTCAGCCACCCTCAGAGAGAGCTCATGCTCATCACCGATAGCCATTATGCCCATCCCTAACCTGAAACCTGAAACCAGAAAGAGGCACCTTACTCACCCTGAGTGGAGCCCATTGTCTGTCTTTCATCCACCACTGCTGGATCTCCCTGCGGCCCTCAGATGTAAACTTCTGGCGAGCGTTGGAGGAAGAGACCACCAAGAGACTGTCTCATGCAACAGCCAAGGGTCCAGAATTCTGGGACTCAGAGCTCACTTGAATAGAGCAGAGAGCCCTGAGAACAGCTTAAGCAGAGCTTATATACTTTCCTTGGAGAGGGCAGGGAGGGAAGTTTATGGATGGGTCAGGGCGAGTGGGCGGTTTGCGTGTAAACGGGACAGGGAATACATTCTACAGTTTGGCAGTTCGGGACAGGACATTCTGGAAACAAGATTAGCAAAAAGTTTTCAAGATTTCAACAGTGTTTTGTTAAGCATTCAGAAAAACAGAAAGTGACAACTACCTATTTTATGTAATTTCACCAAAGCCTAAATGTAAAGTGAGCATGGATTACTAAAAACATTCTTGTCCAGGTTGCCTAATGCTCACAAATGTCAATTCTCTTCGTGACTACATATTTGTTTCTTCCTAAGATTATATATTCAATCTCAACCCTGTTGAAAATGCCTAATCCTATGACTCACTTAATACTTTGCCTGATTTCATAATGTCTCTATTGATATCTGCTTTCCTACATATTTTCCCCAGTTCATCATTGTGACTGACTCTTCACATGGAATGACATTAACATTCACTCTCTAACTGAAACTCTATTGATAAAGAACTTTGGTCCAAATCCTATACTCACTCTTCTTTCTAAACCTACCGACTATCTTCCTAATCCTAACAACTATCCCTTTTTGACTGGAGGTTCTCTTTGACATTCAATCATCCAAGGTACAACGTCCTATGCCATTGTATATCGATTTATCTGAGACATCTGTGCAGAAAGTATTTCAATGCTAAGTATCCCAATCAAGGGCCCAATTCTCTTCTGGGCTTCAAATCTTACCTAGATTTCTGTTTTTCATACTTGAATCATACGTCTATATTCTTTTAAATATCACAGATTCCCAGTACCATTATTCATCCCACAGAATGATTCCTAACCCAAATCAAACCTGACATTAACCCTAACTACACAGTGTTCCCTCAATCTAACTTTAGAGAAGAGCAGGGACAGAGCTGATCTTAAAATACAGAAATGTAGGGGATCTTCCACCTGCTGAGAACCTCAGAGGTCCATGCAGAAAGGATCCCTGAAGAAGATGTAGGCAGCTATGATGGACGTGAGAGAGCAAAAGTCATCTTCCATGGCAAAAAACCTGGTCAGGATGAAGGGAAGTGTATGAATCAGCCTCTCTCTACTTAATGTAGAGAAGATGGACCAAACCAGGCCTTTGTGCAGAGCTGTTCTTTGGTGCCTATGAATGATATATCATTCTAACTTGTGAAAGTGTCACAGGAAGTAGGGGCAGCCTCCAGCTCATGGAACACTTGGAAGCAACTGTTAGAACAAAGTGTTTGGTAAGGCAGTGACCTCATTCAGTTCCTAAAGGAAGTGACCTACCTCACTTCCTTAGTAATGGAACTCTCTAAACTTGGGATCCAGGAAGCCAGGTACCCAGAGCCAATCCCAGTCCCAGTCCCAGTGGACTCACTTGTTTTGTGTCACTAAGGACAGAGTCACTCTTCCTTGGTACCTACTGATGTGAGGATGGCCAAATGCCAGGGTCATTCTTGAGAAAGCAGGTAGTGTCTCACCACAGGCTCCTGACAACCTCACACAGTTGGCCGAGGAGACCAGATCTGAGAATGGATAGTCCATTTCAGGGGAACATAGTATGACCCACCAGTCAGAGGACACTCCGGATAGTCACAGACCTACTTGGGGGAAGGAGGTGCCTTTTTGCGTGTGGGTGTGAGTTTGTGGTTTTTTCTCATGTTCTGAGAATAGGTAGAAAAGGCGGTTTGTTTGGTTTGGAGTGGACTTTTTCTAGTAAGTTGTTTGATAAGGCGAGTGTTTCTATGTCTGTGTATCCCACTTTGTCCGTGGTTGTAGACATTAGAAAAGAGAATGCATCAATGGATGTGTCCTGTCTAGTAGAAAGCTTCCCAGCATTCATTCTGCCCAATTTGTGAATGGACTTTGACTCGCCTTATGGATGGGCAATGCCTACTATCTTACTACCTTGCTGTTTTCTTCCTGAATTCTGGCCACTCTCGAGACTAGGCTCATGGTTTTGTGTCCAAGATATGTATCACCTCCAAGCTCTGTGACATGGCCATGTACATGATAACTGAAGGGAATTGGAGGATCTCAGAAAACTCAGATATGAATGTGACCAGTAAAGTCTCAGTGGAGAATCCTTGCTTTGGGCCATTTGCTTACCTATTGTTCCATTGCCCTGAATGTCAGGAAGGTCTTTGCCTCAGGCCACCCCTTTGTGAAGCCTGAACAAAACAGTTTTCAAATGGAAATGAATTGGCATCACCTGTGGCTCTTTGCTTAATTGCTTTGGAAAGGGATGTTTCTTAATCAGCCTCTTGGTCCTGTGTGAGGCTGTGGCTTAGATTCTCAGCACCTGATGGATCTAAAGAAAGATTCCCTGTGTGCTACAAAACCAAAATGGTCAAAATAGCAGTCATTGTGTATGAAGATTCTCGCCATCTTCTGTAATATTTCTGACATCCATCAAGTGAAAATAGGGATCCTTTGGGACAAATGAGTTCTTCAAATGCCTGCAGAGGCTAGACCATAGATGCTTGGGTTTTCTCATGACTCCAATTCACATGAAGAATCTATAACTGGCAGTCATTAGGCCTCAAATTGGAGAAGTGAAGCCGTAATAAGGGCAGGCCTATTTGATCACTCGTGGTTCACAGGAAGGGTGTTCAGGCCACACTGACATTAGGGAAAATAGGGGCAAGGGAGCATATTTTGGACACTGTCTTGGACTGCGCCCCTTATGAAAACCTCCAGCCAGAGAATTTGATGAGTGTCTATATGGAAGAAGATGAGGGCCATGTGGGAGTGTTTTGGTTTTAATTGTGGTCATTTTTGTGGCGGTTGGAAGACATGACTGTGGCCACCATTACTGGAACTCTGGTGTGATTCCCCTTAGAAACTGAGTTCTGGAACTGACCTCAGAGAAGAATTGCCATGAATTGTGTTGGGATTTTAGGAGGCCACTCATGAGAGTCGCCCTTGGAAACTGAGATCTAGGCAAACTCAGATGGAGACTGCTGAATAGTGACACAGAGCTGTGGTGCACAGGTGTGTGATAAAACATCTCTGGTGGGGCCATGTGGATCTGCCAATGACTTCCAAATGGCTTGTGGCTGAAATGGTGCAGCGCGTAATCCCTTATACATTTGACCTCTTCATTTAAAGGCATCTTGTTATATGGAGAGGTTTCAGGGCAATGTTCACAATCAGGTTGCAATGGTTAAGGGGGCAAGCTATGTGGGATAGAAGCCTGGTTGGTGTATTCTCCTGCAGACCCTGACCCACCACACGTATGAGAAATTCCTCCAGCACTGAGTCCCTGTTGATCTCCTTGTATTTTGTGAAGCAAATACCAAACTCCCAGTGCAACAGCAAGAAACACCATGAAAAGTGGAAGATGAGCAAATGGCTTCACAGTCCACACGGGGAGGCACTTAGCCTTCAGTGGCCACAGTTTCCCAACAAAGAGAGAATTCAGCACTCCTGCCTCATGTTCATTTGAAAATAAGAAACTATATCTTCCAGGTCACATATATGCAGACCCAGCTTTGATGGTCTCACTACAAAGGAAGCTAAAGCTCCTGACAACAACATATATTTCAAGTGCCCAAGGTCAGGGGCAGTTTCTCAAGAAGTTTTAGGCCGGCAGAGCTCCATATTTGTGGAGTGTTTACCTGTTAGACCAGGACATGACAAAAGACCACTGACTCCAATTAAAATCAAATTAAACCAAGCTTATTATTTCCACTGGCTTCCTCTCCCTCTAAAAATGGTGGAAACTAGACAGCAACCCCACCTTTCCTACTGCCCACCTTTATAGCCCAG
Source organism: Callospermophilus lateralis (assembly GCF_048772815.1). Lineage (NCBI taxonomy): Eukaryota > Metazoa > Chordata > Mammalia > Rodentia > Sciuridae > Callospermophilus > Callospermophilus lateralis. Next base: position 386,025 of record NW_027512660.1, on the reverse strand, counting down.
AAAGTTACACAAAGGCGGGTTACAGATAAGAGAACTTGGAGAAGCATCACATTAATGCTAGTTTACATTTTTTGTTTTTTGCTGGCCCCTCATCAGAATTTATCAGGACCATTAGAGCCTCAACGACTGTCGTTGTCTGGCCAGGGAAGGCCAATATTTATGAGGTGTCACTAAAGTTTCAGAGAGGGCTGCTATCTGGTCAGAGAGCCAGGCATGGGTGAGTTCAAGGCATGGGCAGGCATTCAAAGCAGATTCAGAATTTGCAGTAATGTATAGTAAAGCCAAAATTATCTTTTCATGGTTTTGTGGCAAGATGGCTCCCAATTTTAATAAATGATCATGTTGGGTCTATCATTCCCCCTTTCTAATGTGCCCCTTCCAAATCTTTGATAGGGTAGGAAAAGAGCAATGAGGGAATTTTAATTCCTCAGGTAACAGTCTCCAAATTTTTAGAACTCACCCAAAACTGGATTCCTGATTTTACCTGACATAATTAATTACTTATATTGATAGTCTATTTATTTTTGGCTCCATAGTTGTTAGACGAGAGGCGTCACTCATTTTGGCGTCTTCAGAGCTGAGAGAGGGTGACGTGAGTGGGCACAGCATATGGGACATGACTTGTCTTTTAGAAGTCAGTAGAGGGACATGGGTTGCCTTTTAGAAATCAGTTCGGTTTGAAGTCTGGTTGGGGAAGAACAGGTTGTAAAGTCATCTGGGGATGGGTTCTTCTATGTGAGAAACAAAAACCATGAGTACTGAAAAAATGTTGCAGCAGCTGGAACCTGTCACTGTGTAGAAGTTCCCTCAGCAGGCTTTAATATCCCCAGTTATCAGAATGTCAACTTAATATTTAACATTTAGTGTTACATTTGTCCCTCCCCATAAGATACAGTTTAATAATTTAATGTCATCTGATCTTGCAAAATTCTTTTACTAGTATGACCTCTGTGTGTAATAGAGAAACCTTTAATTCTGTTTCTCAGGGCTGGATAATCATACTAGCAAACACCAAGCCTACCTGTGTAGGTTAGGAATATCTGTAGGCCTTAAACTTAAAATTTGTGCCTCTGGCAGCTCCTCTTGATAGTCACTTTTTATAGTTATCAGGCATTGCTGACTGAGAATCCTTCTTTGTGGCCTCCAGTCTTACTTATTTTGGGAGGATAACATAAAGTGAATACCTTAAAATATTATTATTATTATTATTATTATTATTATTATTATTATTATTTAAAATGTCAGGAATGGCTGTATTTTGGTTTTAACTCTCTTTGCAAAGTGTTTAAGATGAAGCTGTCAAACTGACTTTTGTTTCTATCTATTGTTAACATTAGCTGAGTTTTATGAAAGTCATTCCTGGGGAAACTTGAGAGCAGCTTCTCAGTTCTGCTGGTGCCATTTGCGCTAGGTGGGTCCAGGTCTTGCTTGACCATTGGGCTTCCCTCGGAAGCATCAAAGATGTCTCCCTTCTCTGATGACTCTCTTCTTCATAGCAAATGCACTGATTGGCTTTCTGTTTTCCAGTGGTCTCATTAATCTCCCTGATTGGGAGGTGATGAGGCCCAGAGTTGCAAAGCTTTTAGAGAAGTCCCCTGTTCAATGGATTCAGACTGACTCAGAGGGCAAGAGCCAAATATTGGTTTTCTTGGCTTTTTTCATGTAAATTTAATTTTAAATCCTAATCTTAATTATCCAGCAAATAAATTTTAACAGCCTTATATTAAGAGTACTGGGGTTTAATGTCTATAAGTTTATAATTATTTATCTTTTCATTAATTGGGATCTGTATTGTTGGTGTCTTGTAGGTGATGACTTATTATCTTAAATTAACCCATGCTGTGTTCTTAAAGCAACACTTCTGTAAAACACTAACAGGGATTCTTTAGATCACTTATAAGGAAATTACAAAATAAAATTTTTTAACAAGTGTAAAAATACTTAGTTCGTGTAATAGCTCCCCTGAATTTTTTAGCTGAGTTATACATTATATCCCCTGTTTGAGATCCTAGTAATCTTAACAGAAAACAAAACAACTTTTGAACATAACTTTAAATGAAACATAATCTTACCTACAGCTTTCGTAGTCATTCTCACATGTAGCAATATGGGACACAGAGCCTTATCTCAGGTAAGGCAGGGCTCTTTATAAATATTAAGTGTTTTAGTTCTAAAGATGAACTTTGTTTTTTTAAATATCATTTTACAAATTTTATATAAATTGTTTGAGGTCACATGAACATTAGCTAACACCATAGAATATCACATTTAAAACATGAATTTAATAAACACTGAAAGTTTTTAACCTTTGCATAGATAAGGCTCTCATTAACATAAAAATACATTTAAATTGTTCCCCAATGTAAAAAGTAACATAAAACTTTACATATCTTATTGAAAACAGGTAAATGAATGCCCAATATATTTTTTTTACTATACAACTTCAGAACACCAGCTTGGTATAATGCTCTTTTAAAGTTTCTACCTTACAGACTTGTATACCTGAAAGATAGGAGCACATTAATAGCATCACAATTACATTGATGTTTCTACATTAAGCAAGTTAAGCTTTTAAAGAAATGGCAGTACAGGGCTCTAAAATAACAGTTCTTATTTAATAAGTTGTTTAATTTTTATGGTTGCTTGCTCTAGAAAAAATAAAACTTAATAAAACACAATGTTATGGGTAAACTTATGTTTTCAGAAATTTTTGTCTCTTTAACACATGACTGATTTTTACAATCTTATACAGACTTTATTACACACTTCTACAGACCTTAGTAAATCAATCAGATATCTAACAAAAGTACTCATGAATGAGTAATCCCATATCAAATTTACTTTACTTATTTATCAAAATATTAGACAAATGTATTGAAGATTGTAAACCATTTTTTTTTGTTGATGGAAAAGTCCTAGAACCAAGTCATATTAGAATTTTTGTAGACATTAATATTTTATTAGATTTTTGAACACCTAGAAAAACTTGTAAGCTGAGTTTTAAAGACATTTATTTTTATCTGTTTATCCAATTTAAATTCAACAATTTAAATCACGTGAATTAAAGATCTTTAGATCCACTTTGTAAAATTTGTTTTTATGAGCGTTGTTTTTATGAGTGCACTTTATATATGTTAATTTGTGTATCATATATATGATATACGGACATATGTATATATAGATATACAACACATAACAACAGTGTGTACACATAATAATAGTAAAGGTCTTGTAGCTTTTCACAGGTGAAATATCCATTGCAATGTTTCAAAAACTCCACAGTTGGTCAAAGATAGAACTGATCAGAAAAACATTAACCTAGGTCTGTAGGATCAAAATCATGAGCTCAAAAAAAAATAAAGAATCTAAGGAAAAAAATAAGAGTTCTAGAAAAAATGACTGGTAATTAATTAGTAAATACCATACAATTTAACTTTTTTTTTCTCTTAGGCCTCCGATCAGTCTCCAACTAAGTTAGCAGGCTTCTTTCATTTGCATTTCAACATAAGTCCTGGCTGAGGTCCAGAAGGAACAGGGAAAAGCTGCTAATCTGAGCAGACACCTCAGGCCTAAGGCATTTCAACCATAATATTCAGGTTTGGATGTTGAAAATTATCATACAAGTTTAAGATACAATTCACAAAATTTTATATCTTTACATCTTTTTTTGTCAACAGATACCATACTATGATTTACTATCCTTGTTCAATTTAATGCACTGCTACACACAGTGACATTTTCCCAGGCTACCCAGTTCAAAATTGGTGAAAAATAGCCTGAATGATTGGGAAGTTACTTGCCAACTTGGAAGTTGTGTTGTTTAGTTTTCCATCCTAAGTATTTAAGTTCTCTGACATGAATTATCTGAAATCATAAACTAAACAATTACCTAAACCCGACTTTTAACTGCAAGATTGTGCAATGCTTTAAAAACCCATTCAGATACCAGATTGTTACAATAAAACATCATCATTTAGACACACATTCAGCTAAGATCATTCCCAAGAAACAATTTATAATATCAACATATCATTGCACATGTCTTAAAGGGCCAGAAAAAAAGACACAAGACAGACAGAAAGGAGCTCCAGAATATGGCTGACAGACAGAAGCCTTTAAAACAGAGCAGATAAGAGAAAAATCAACTACACCAGTGGAACCATAGATGTCCCCACAAGGGAACCAGATGTTTTCACAGAGGGACAACCTGAAATGTAATATCAAGGGTCTCCATGGTTACTTTACTGCATTTAGTGTCCCCTTTTTCTTTTTCTCTTTTTTAAAAAAACAGAGGTGGCATAATCCTTACAGTGCAGGGAAGGAAGGAGGTAATTCTCTGAAAAAACAGGGCTTTGGCAGCTGCTGGGAGTCGCTCAGTCCCTCCTTATACTTACAGGATTAGCTCTTCTGGTTTCGTTCCACCCCAAGCACGCTCCATCTCCTAACATTTCAGTAGTCAGCTCTCAAAAATTTCCGGGGCGGTGGGGGGTACCAAAATTTGTAACTTAAAGTTCACTTCCTGAATTTGAAGTCAATTCATGCCAATTTAATAATGAGGACAGGGTTTGAGAAAAAGAAAAAGGGAGTTTTACTGCTTTGCTAACAAAGGAAAAACACAGGGGTCTCTGCCCAAAGGTTGTAACTCTCTTTGTCTGAAGGGACAAGGGGTTTTAAAGGAGTTTCAATTGTTAACCTGGGAGATACTCAGTTCTTACGTCCCCAGCAGGCATTGCCCTGTGCAGTGTGTGTGCTCCAGGCAGCCAGCTAGTGGCTTCTCTTATCCTGCTTAACAAAGGGGGGTAAAGTTCATCACAGTTCTTTAAAACACAGTTCAAAGGGATGTCAGTCTTACATGCTTTATTACCCATTTTCATGTCCAATATCCTTAAGTTTTATCCACAGAAATCACACAACAAAACACAAAAAAACAAACAAACAAAAAACATGTAGAACACAGAAAAAAAACACAAAAAAAACATAAACTCGGCGCAGAAACAGAAAAACAGAGGAGCAATGGAACATCTTGCTAATGCTCCGGGATAGGAACTTCTGTGTGTCTGTTGGCACCTCTCTACCCTTTCAGAGGAATTCACTACAGAATAGAACAGAGGACAGAATGATTCTCGTTACTGTCCCAGACAGTAGTATATGTGTGCCTCCCCAGGCCACCTCTCTGTCATCAGAAGAGATCTCCCTTTACCGGATATCAAATGTTATATAGGTGCTACTTACCAATGGAGGCCTCCTCCACCATGAGCTTGCTAATTGTTTTAGTGCTGTGGTTCACTGCAGTTCTCTCCGGACCAAAAGCTCACTCCAAGGCCTTGGAACTTGCCTCTCCAGGACGGAGCCTTGGAGGGAAGGCCAGCTTCAGAATTTCCAGCAGTCTGGTCTTGTGATCTGTTGGGGCAGGTTCATCTCGCTGCGGAACTACAAAATGTTAGACCACGATTCAAGAAAAGACCACTGACTCCAATTAAAGTCAAATTAAGACAAGCTTATTATTTTCAGTGGCCGGGCTGCATCTTCCTCTCAAAATAGTGGAAACAAGACAGCAAACCCACCTCTCCTACAGCCCAGCTTTATAGCCCAGAAAGTTACACAAAAGGGGCGTTACAGAAAACAGAATTTTGATAAGCATCACACTAATTTTTGTTTACATTTTTTTTTTGCTGGCCCTAGAATCAGAAATTATGAGGACCATTAGAGCCTCAGAGAGGGTCGTTGTATGGTCAGGGAAGGCCATTATTTATGAGGTGTCACTGAAGTTTCAGAGAGGGCTGCGATCTGGTCAGAGAGCTAGGCATGGGGGAGTTCAAGGCATGGGCAGGCATTTCAAGCAGGTTCAGAATTTGCAGTAATTTATACTAAAGCCAAATTATCTTTTCATGGTTTTGTGGAAAGATGGCTCCTAACTTTAATAAAAGCTTAGGTTGGGTGTATCAACCGTGTCCCTTACTTTTGGAAACTCCTCTACAACCTCCAAGGTTGTGAACTACTGAGCATTTTCCAATCCAGATATGTATTCACAGATTTTCTAACTCTTCTCCTCTAATTGTGTCTTACTTGAGGCCAAGGTAATGTCAAGACATTATTCTGGATGAGAGTGGGAAGATTATTTTGCAGCACATATTTGCATATACATTGGATTCATTTTCCAATTTTCCATTCGAAATACTGAATCCCTGACACTAACCCATAGCTTACTAGATTCTAACTACTAATACTAATATGATGGAGAAAAATAACCCAAATAGAATTGAAATACAAGCATTTCAGAGGAGGCATGGTGTATACTAGAATTGCCTTTTGCAAGATAAAGGGTAGGTGTTATAAATCTAGTGAATTTTTTATTAAAATATTTCTCCATGTGTTTTAAAAATGAACAAATATGTCAATTCCTGACTCCCTTTCTCTCTAGCCTATTCCGCACGTGTATTTTTATATGCACATATAGAATCCTACCTGGTATCACACGTACATTTGTGTGAGGTGCCTGACTTGGCAGATACAAATTGTGAGAAGAGATCACTTCTCGTAAACGCTGTTGAAACTAAAAATTCAACCTATGGGTGAGCTTCCTAGTAGAACATTATACATAAATCCATTTTCAGTAAAATAAATATTATTTTTCCATCTGTGGTTGGTATATATTTTATGATGAATTACGTTTTTCATATATATTGCTACTATTTGATTTCTGTTTGTATTTTGTGTGTATGTATGTGATGTATGTGTGTGTGTGTGTGTGTGTTTATATATATATATATATATATATATATATATATATATATATATATATACACTCTAAAAATATTTCAAAATATGAATTACATGTGTCTTATATACACTCTCAAAATTCATTCTTTTTCATGTATGTGGATTAATAATCAACTTCTCACAAGATTTATCTCAGAAATATTCATCCACTTGAAATACATATTTGTTTTCTATAACAGAAAACTCACTACAGCGAATGGTGGTTACAAATATCAATATTTCTACAGTAACTGACCCAGTTTAACATCAATGCAAGTGAATTCCTATGGGACATGATGAGTCTTTTGACGTTCAATTTCATTCAACACTGGTACATTAATTTTTCTTCAGTTTTTGCACTTCATAATATATATATTTCATCCACAAGTTCACAAATTTATATGCATTTGTTTCACTTTCAATCACTTCCTGCTTCAGAACACATGCATTCCTCCAGGTTTCTTGACTGGTCTTTTCATGAGACTTCTTTCCAAACACATTATTTTCAATTTCCATAATCACTTTTGAAGCAAAACTCACACACATCATGATAAACCATAACCCTAATATTACCATTAGGTGTATTACTGGTTGGAATGAATGATTGTATATCAATATAAGATTCCCTGTATAATTTCAGATGTGAATTCAATCCATTATTTAAAGTTGGAACCAGTTACATTACTTATTCACAGTATGGTCTATTCATGCATTATCTCTATTTTCATAAACACAGGGTACATCTATTTGCACCCCCAATAATAATTTATAGTCTTCAAATATTGCTCTCAGAAATGGTGGAAGAAATACTCATGCACCTGATCTACACATACATTTTGTCACAGTAATATTCTGGACACAAATGCAAAGTTCACACTTATGATTGTACCATATCCTAAGTGGAAAGTGAGCATGGATTCCTAAAACATCCATTTCACCTTTGTCTAATGCTCTCAAATATAAATCCTATTGGTGACTACATATTTGTTTCTTCCTAAGATTATGTATTCAACCTCAAGCCTGTTGAAAATGTCTAATCCTGTCACTCACTTTATACTCCTTCTGAATATACTCACATGAATAGAGCAGAGAGCCCTGAGAACAGCTTAAGCAGAGCTTATATACTTTCCTTGGAGAGGGCAGGGACAGAAATTTATTGATGGGTCAGAGCGAGTGGGCGGTTAGTGTGAAACTGGGTGAGGAAATACATTCTGCAATTTGGCAGTTGGGGACAGCACAATCTGGGAACAAGATTACAAACAGTTCTCAAGATTTCAACAGTGTTTTGTTAAGCATACAGAAAAACAGGAAGTTACAAGTACCTTTTTTATTAACCTTTTATTCCCCACTTCTTCTTCTTGCTACTTTTAATCATAAAGGTGATTATTGGGGCATGTCACATTCTATGTCTGCTAGTGGGGTATTACCATAAGTTTAACTTGTCCAATTTGAGCTTGGAGAAAAGAACTTACATGGTTGAGCAAACAGGGTTTTATAGTTAGCAATAATATGAGGATTATTATTGGACAGGCCAGGGTTGATAAAAGCGTAGATAACCAGGGGGACTGTGTGAACCAAGACTCAAACCACCCTTTTGGGGCCTCTCTCTCTCGTTGATGCTTTTCAAGGCATCCTTTTATTTTACTCATAGGTTTTTTTTTTACAACCTCAGTATGGTCGGCATCAAAACAACATTATTACATCAATGCAGCACAAAGGCCCCCTTCTCTCATGGAGGGGAGGTCCAACCCTCAACTTGAGTGTAAAACAACTTCAGAGAGAGATGTTAAAGATTCCTTCAAAGCTGTGATGGAGGTTTCTATTATCTTTAAGTTTTCGTCTCTTGCTGCTTCTATTTGGGTCATTTGTTGTGTACCATGGAGCAGAGCAGTGGTTCCTGTGACTACCCCTGCCACAACTCCAATTCCTAATATGATGGCTAAAGTGAGGGATATATGTTCCCAGTGGAACCGGGTTGTATGCCCCCCTGTTTGAACTTCAAATGAACCTTGGTCATTATAGAGCAATCTGGGACACATCTTCACCATTACACAATTAATCACATCTGTTGACCATTTCATGAAAACATAAACAACGTTTAAGTATATAGAATTATACTGTTGTAGGGACGGACAAGGCACGGCACCTAAGATAGCACCAAAGACAGGGAAACAGTCCTATTTGGTTGCAACCGGATTCAGAGGGCATTGCTTCTGTTGTAATCAATTAACTCCCTGAACCCCAAGTTTAGGTAGTTTTAGAATTTTGTACCCAACATGAAAGAGAAGGGACTTAGAAGTTCACAGTCTGCAGAAATTCACAAAACGAAGCTTTTTTTTTTTCTGTTTTTTCCTCTATTGTGGGCAAGTTAACTTTTCAAGTACACCTGGGAGGCACAGAGCTTTTTTTTTCCTTTTCTTTTATCCCCCTGCCAACTGTTACCAAGGAGCCCAGTTTGTAACTTTTTATCTTAGAAATGTAGCCATCTCTGTGAAGCCCCAGCTCAAGGCCAGAGGCCTTGTTCACATATTCTGTGAAAAACTATTAAGGGGGTGTCTAGCTTAGGAGTGCTGATTTTTCCAGCCAGTAGGCAAGTACAACAGGGCAACAGAATAAGAGGAAGTTAATCTACACTGAAATCATTTATAGAGACTCTTTTGCTGAAAGTCCTAAAGTCAGCCATGGTGAAGACTTCTGGAGAAGTTCAGTGAAGATTTTTCTGAGGGCCTGGTACAGAGGGGGAAGATGGGGAAGGCGGGAGGTGAGAGCAGCTCCGTGGATCTCAGAATAAGGAAGGAGAGATGTAAAAGAATAATGGGAAAGGATTTTGGGATTTTCCTAGCAACATAAATTGAGCAGTAGAAACGGTAGAGCAGAAAGGAAGACGGGAGTGAGTATCCCAAAAAGCCTGTGAGGGACTTTAAAATTTAGTAACCTGTTTTCAGTGATGACAAAGCAACTTTAAAGGCCATTTTCATTACATCTTCGAAAGCGGTCTGAGGGCTCTCCTAAGCTGGTTTGAGCTTTGGGTTAGGTGGTAAGAGGACCTGGTGGGACCCGGTGTGGGCACTGACAGGAAAAGAGAGAAGTGAGTGGGTGGATGGGTACCTCAGTACCTGCTACCTCAGCAAGGGGGCAATGCTCTGAGAACCGGCGGAGGTTTCGGTTTTTGATCCAGTAATTGGAGAAGAGAAATCAGGTTTGCTGAGGTGGGACTTACAGCAGAGAGTCTGGAGCAGAAGGCTGAGTTTGAGGAACTATTGGAGAAGCATAGTTCAGGATGTGAGTGAAAGAGGAAAAAGGCCTTCACATAGGGGAATTTCCTTTCACCCTTTTGAGCACTTGCAGAAGTTAAAAAGGTTACACAGAATTTGAGGATCTAGAGACTCCTCTGTTGGCCATCAATTTGGGTTGTCTAAGTGGTAATATGGCCAATGCTGTGTACTGAATTTGATGAGGATTTTGGGTTCCACCAGGTAGCCCCTGTATGCTCAAATCCCCATGACTTACAGAAGAAGTCGGCTTTTCCCCCACACAGCCGTGGCGGTTTGTGGATTTGATAGTCTGCCGGGCAAACATAGTAATATAGGCTAGCCAACCTGCATCTGGCTTGCCTGTCCCTACAACCATAATGTTTGTTTCCATTATCTATGGTACGGAAAGGATTTAATGGAATTTTAATGGGATCCTCTTCATCAGGGATATTCTAATAGGAAAGACCTATAGCCAGCTGGCAAATGTCTGGGTGGAGAGATGGCCTCCAGGTCCCTAAGTGGGCTGTATGCAAGAGAGACCATACTTCTTATCTAGTAGGATTTGTGATCAGCCATCGCTGCAGTAGGGGCTGATGAGCGTTAGGACTACAGGTGGCCAAGGAGAGAGTCTATAGCCTTACCCACGTGGCGAATATGCAATTTGAAAGGGTTAACAGTCTTTTCCAGTTTCCAGCCAGAGTCTGGACATGGCACAGGCTTGAGATGAGACGCATGGATGCAGGAAGTGATTCCCTCTACTTTTACTGCTGTAGGTGCTATAAGTAGCACCTGGAATGGTCCTTTCCAGCGGGGTTCCAGGGATGACACCTGATGTCATCTTATGTAGAGGAAGTCTCTTTCTTGATATCAATGTGGATTCCCCTCGTCCCCAGGTTGGAAGGCAGTAGCCAGCTGTTTCCACAGGTATATCTGAGTTCTTACAAGAGATTTAAGTCTGTCAAGCAAGGGTGTGTGGAAGGGATCCTTAGGTCTTAGAGTCGGGGTTAGGTCTCTTAGTGGAGGAGGGGCCCCATAGAGAATTTCATAGGGGGTGAGGTAACACAAAGAAACAAAGGGGGTATTTCTTGATGAAATAGTGCATAAGGCAGGAGCATAGTCTAATCTTTTATGCCGGTCTCTAAGCTTAATTTCGTTAAGGTCTCTTTAATGGTTTTATTTATTTTTTTTACGTGTCCTGATCTCTGGGGTCTATAAACACAATGTAACTTCCAATTTATCTCCAGGGTCCTGGCTAACCCCTGATTTACCTGGCCCATGAAGGGTCTTCAATTATCAGACCATGTTACACTAGGCAGGCCGTGTCTTTGATAAATATCTTTCAGGATCTTCTTGACCACAATTTGTGCCGGTTTTCTTTTATTTTATTTTTTGGTGGGAATGGCTTCAATCCATCCTGAAAATGTATCTACAAAGACTAGAAGATATTTAAGCCCATACCTTGCTGGCTTAATTTCAGTAACGTTCACTTCCCAGAATTGTCCTGGTCTGGTTCCTCATAGGTGCTTTCCTGTAGGAAGCTTGGAAGTGTAAGCATTAACCAATTGACAGAACTGACAGGCTTTTTTTACCCATTCAATTATTTCCTTTCACTGTGAGTGAGTTAGTCTAAAACTCTGTTCTTGATCCTACAGTAATGCCTGCAGTTTTTTTGAACCAAGTTGATTGAGTTGATGTACATTTTTAACGTAGTGTAGGGCTTTCTGAAATTGCAGGCTGGGCTCACTGAAGTTGAGGAGTTCATTGTCAGTGTTCTTAGATGTTATCAAAAGCTTGCTGGTGCTCAAGGGTCCATTGGAATTGGGCATTCTCATTTAACAGCGGGTATAAAGGAGCAGCTAAGAACACAAACCCAGGTCCATAACCTGCTAAAGCCAGCAGTCCCAAGAAACTCTCTATGTTGTCTCCTGTTAAATGGGGGTGGTATCTGCACAACGGTTTGTTTCCTGGGCTCAGTGAGCCATCATTTACCGTGCCTAAGAGAATACCCCAGGAAGATTACTTCTTGCTGGCAAATTTGGGCCTTTTTGTCCGAAGCTCTCTACCCGAGTTGAGCAAGCTCAGATAATAGTGCTTGGGTCTCAGACTCACAGTTTTCTTTGGTGTTGGCTGCCAGTAGCTGGACATCCACATATTGAAGCAGAATGACTTCGGAGTGTGTATTTCTGAAGTTGTAGAGATGTCTGTGAAGGGCTTCATCAAAGAGAGTGGGGGAGTTTTTGAACCCCTGTGGGAGTCTAGTCCAAGTTAGTTGAAAAGACGTTCCGTTTTCTGGGTCTACCTACTCGAAAGCAAACAGCAACTGACTATCTTTATGCAGAGGCAAGCAAAAGAAAGCATCTTTTAAGTACAGAACAGTATACAATTTTTACTCGGCCACAGCAAAGAGGTTATTGGGGGTCCAGCATGCTGGGGCTCAGAGCTCACTTAAATAGAGCAGAGAGCCCTGAGAACAGCTTTAACAGAGCTTACATACTTTTCTTGGAGAGGGCAGAAAGGGAAATTTATTGATTGGTCAGGGCGAGTGTGCGGTTTGCGTGCACCCGGGTGAGGGAGTATATTCTGCAGTTTGGCAGTTGGGGACAGCACATTCTGGGAACAAAATAGCAAACAGTTCTCAAGATTTCAACAGTGGTTTGTTAAGCATACAGAAAAACAGGAAGTGACAAGTGCCTATTTAATTAACCTTTCACCTAAGCAAAATGGAAAGTGAGCATGGATTACTGAAAACAACCATGTCCAGGTTGCCTAATGCTCTCAAATGTTAATCATATTGGAGGCAACATATGTCTTTCTTCCTAAGATTATATATTCAACCTCAACCATGTTGAAAATGTCTAACCCTCTTACATTATACTTTGCCTGATTTCCTAATGTCTCTATTGATATCTGCTTTCTTACTTATTTTCCCCAGTTCATCATTGTGACTGACCCTTCGCGTGTGCTGACACTGACATTCACTCACTACCCAAAAATCTATTGCTAAAGAACTTTTGTCCAAATGCCATAATCACTCTTTTTTCTAAACCTACAGGCTATCTTCCTAATCCTACCGACTATGCCTTTTTGACTGGATGTTCTCTTCGACATTCAATCATCCAAGGTAGAAGGTCCTATCCCAATTTATATCGATTTATCTGAGACATCTGTGCAGAATGTAATTCAAAGCTAAGTATACCAATCATGGGCCCAATGCACTTCTAGGCTTCAAATCTTACCTAGATTTATATTTTCATACTTATATTTCACCTATATATTCTTGTAAATATTGCAGATTCCCAATACTATTAGTCATCACGCAGAATGATTCCTAACCCAAATCGAACCTGTTATTAACCCTAACCATACACTGTTCCCTCAATCTAACTTTACAGAAGAGCAGGCCCAGAGTTGGTCTTTCAATACAGGAATGTAGGAGATCTTCCACATGCTGAGAAACTCAAAGATCCATGTAGAAATGAACTCTGGAGAAGTTGTAGGCAGCTATGAAGGACCTGAGAGAGCAAAAGTCATCTTCAATGGCAAACAACCTTGTCAGGATGAAGGGTTTTGTCTGTATCAGTCTCTCTGTTCTTAATATAGAGAAGATGGACCAAACCAGGCCTGTTTGGAGAGCTGTTCCCTGGTGCCTATGGATGATATACCATTCTAACTTGTGAAAGTGTCACAGTAAGTAGGGGCAGCCTCCATCTCATGGGACACTTGGAAGCAACTCTTAGGACCAAGTGGTTGCCAAGGCAGTTAGCTCATTCAGTTCCTAAAGGAAGTGACCTACATCTCTTCCTTGGTGATGGAACTCTCTGAACTTGGGATCCAGGAAGCCAGGCACTCAGAGCCAGTTGCAGTACTAGTCCCAGTGGACTCACTTGTTTGGATTTACCAAGGAAAGAGTCAGTCTTTCTTGGTACCTGCTGATGTGAGGATGGAAAAAGCCAGAAGAGCTCTGAAGAGGGGCCTTTACTGAGAAAGCAGGTAGTGGCTAACCGCTGGCTCCAGACAACTTCACAGTGTTGGCCAAGGAGACCAGACCCGAGACAGGATAGGCCATTTCAGGAAAACATAGTAGGGCCCACCAGTCATAGGACACTCTGGATAGTCACAGACATACTAGGGGGAAGGTGGTGCCTTTGTGGGTGTGGGTGTGAGTTTGTGGTTTTGTCTCACGTTCTGAGAATAGGTAAGAAAGGCGGTTTGTTTTGTTTGGAGTGGACAAATTCTAGTATGACTTATGACAAGGTGAGTGTTTCTATATCTGTGTATCCCACTGTGTCCTTCGTTGTAGACATTAGAAAAGAGAATGCATCACGGATGTGTCCTGTCTAGTAGAAAGCTTCCCAGCATTCATCCTACCCTATTTATGAATGGACTGTCACTTGCCTTAGGGATTGGCAACACCTACTTCCTTCCTAAGTCCCTGTTTTCATCAGGAATTCTGGCCACTCTCCAAAATAGGCTCATGGTTTTGTGTGCAAGATATGTACCACCTCCAAGCTCTGGGACATGGCCGTGCACTGGATAGCTGAAGGGAATGGGGAGCATCTCAGAAATCTCAGATATCAGTGTGACCAGGAAAATATCAGTGGAGAAACACTGCTTTGGGCCTTTTGCTTACCTATTGTTCTGTTGCCCTGAATCTCAGGAATGTTTTTGCCTCAAGCCACCACTTTGTGAAGGATGAAGAAAACAGTTTTTAAATGGAATTGAATAGGCATCACCTGTGGCTCTTTGCTTAATTGCATTGGAAAGGGACTTGTCTAAATCAGGTTTTTGGCCCTGTCTTAGGCCGTGGATTAGATTCTCAGCACCTGATGGATCCAAAGAATGATCCCATGTGTACATCCAAAACCAAAATAGCAAAAAGTTCAGTCATTGTGGATGAAGTCTCTTGCCTTCCTCTGTTAGGTTACTGATCTCCATCAAGTGAGAATAGGTATCCTTTCTTTCAAATGAGCTCTTCAAAGCCCTGCAGAGGCTAGCCCATAGGTGCTTGGGTTTTCTCATGACTCCATATCACATTAAGAATCTATACCTGACAGTCATTAGGCCTCAAATTGGAGAAGCAGAGCAGTATTAAAGGCAAGCCTATTTGACCACTCCTGGTTCACAGAAAGGGTGTCCAGCCCACCATGACTTTAGCCAAATGAGGGGAAAGGGACCTTATTTTGGACACTGTCTTGGGCTGCACCCCTCATGGAAAACTCCAGCCATAGGTAATGATGAGTGTCTATGTGGAAGAATATGAGGGCGATGAAGGAGTGTTTTGGTTTTAATTGTGGTCATTTGCGTGGCAGTTGAATGAGATGACTGTGTCCATCTGGGCTTGAACTCTGGAGTGATTCTCCTTAGAAAATGAGTTCTGGTACTGAACTCAGAGAAGTGTTGTCATGAATTTTGTTGGGATTTTAGCAGGCCACGCATGAGAGTCACCCTTGGAAACTGAGATCTAGGCCCAGGGTGGCTTTCCACAGAGCACTGGGTATCTCATCCAGGATATCACATGATTTATTCTGAAATAATTGGCAGCCATAGTTGAAAGTCAAAACACACATGGACCTTACATTGTAGAACTCAATGTACCTGGCTTCATGTGACCTTTGGCCACTCTTTGGGAAGCCTTGCCTGTGAGAGTCCTCCAGAGCTTTCATTGAAATTAGCTTCCTCAACACTTAATGGTCCCTGAATGATTTGAACCCACAGTGCCTCCAACTTCATCCTTGAAAAACGGGGAAGATATATACCATTAAATGTTTTAAATTCCCATGACCAGGTGGCACTTGAGAACCTTTGGATGTCCTGCTGCTGATCTTGAGTGTTCCAGCAAAAGCGTTGATTGACTGTGTTTCATTTAAATGGTGTAGAACAGAGATGCCAGTAAGTTGGAGCCTGCTGAGTAGTGGGCCTATTGCAGTGGTGTGCAAGTGTGTGATAAAGCATTTGTGGTGGGGCCATGTGAATGTGCTATTGGCTTTTAAATGGCTTGGGACTGACATGGTGCAGCCAGCCGTCCCTTATATGTAAAGACATCTTGTTATTTGGAGAGATTTCAGGGCAATTTTCAGAATCAGGTTGCTATGGACAAGGGGGCAAGCTATGTTGGATAGAAGCCTGGTTGGTGCTTTCTCCTGCAGATTCTGACCCACCACACATGACAGAACTCCCTCCAGCACTGTCTCCCAGTTGAACTTGTTGTATTTCATGAAGCGAATACCAAAGTCCCAGTGTAGCACCAATAAAAACCACGAAAAGTGGAGGAATTCCAAATAGCTTCACAGTCCACATGGGAAGAAACTTAGCCTCCAGTGGCACCAGTTTACCTACAAAGAGAGAATTCAGCAATGCTGCCTCAAGTTCAATGTAAAATAAGAAACCATGTCCTCCAGGTCACATAGATGCAGACCCAGCTTTGATGGTCTAACTAGAAAGGAAGCTAATGCTCCTGAGAATAGCATATATTTCAAGTGCCCAACCTTGGAGGCAGTTTCTCAAAAAGTCTATAGGCCAACAGAGCTCCATGTTTGTGGAGTGTTTACCCACACAGGTAATGTCAAGTCATTGTTCTGGATGAGAGTGGGAATAATTTTGTGTAGCACATATTGCATACACATTGGATTCCTTATCTAATTTTCCATTCGAAATACTGAAACCCTGACACTAACACATACCCTACTAGACTCTGACTACTAATCCTAATATGAGGGAGAAAAATAACCCAAACAGAATAGGAATACAAGCAGATCAGAGGAGGCATGGTGTATATTTGGACTTTCCTTTTGCATTTCATAGGGTAGGAGTTATATATCTAGTCAATTTTTTGTTGGAATAGGTCTCTATGTGTTTTTAAGTTAAGAAATATGTGAATTCTTGTCTCCGTTTCTCTGTAGCTTATTCAGCACATGTATATTTACATGCACATATAGAATCCTTCCTGGTATGAAACATGCATACTTGTGAGGTGGCTGACTTGGCAGATACAAATTGTGAGAAGAGATCACTGCTCCTAAACAGTGTTGGAATTGAAAATTCAACCTATGGGTTAGCTTCCTAGTTGAATAACACTATACGTAAATCCATGATCAGTAAAAAGAATATTTTTGGATCTGTGGATAATATATATTTCCTGGTGAATTTCGATTGGCATATATATTGCTCTTTTTAATATCTCTGTGTGTGTGTTTGTGTGTGTGTGTGTGTGTATATATATATGTATGTATATACACACACACACACACAAGAAGTATATATATATATATATATATATATATATATATATATATATATATATATATATTCTCCAGATTTTTCAAAATATGAAATATATGTGTCTTATACCCACTCCGTAAATTCATTCATATTCATGTATATGGATTTATAATGAACTTTTCACAAGATTATTCTCAGAAATATTCATCCACCTGAAATACATATTTGTTTCCAGTACTGAAAACTAACTTCAGTTAATGTTGCATACAAATACTAATATTTATACAGTAACTGACCCAGTTTAACCTCAATGCAAGTAGATTCCTATGGGACATGTTGTGTATTTTAATGTTCATTTTTATTCAACACTGGTAAATTACTATTTCTTCAATTTATGCACATCATAGGATATATATTTCATCCACCAGTTAGCAAACTTATAGGCATTTGTTTCACTTTCAATCACTTCCTGCTTCAGAGCACATGGATTCCTCCGTGTTTCTTGAATGGTCTTTTCATGAGACTTCTTTCCAAACACATTGTTTTAAATTTCCATAATCAGTTTTGAAGCAAAACTCACAGACTCTTCATGATAAACCATAAACCTAATATTACCTTTAGATGTATCAGTGGTTGGAATGAATGTATGTGTATCAATATAAGATTTCCTTTATATTTTCAGATATAAATTGAATGCATTATTTAAATTTGGAACCCATTATATTATTTATTCACAGTATGGTCTATTCTTGCATTATCTCTATATTCATAGTCACAGGGTACACCTATTTGTACACCCAATACTAATTTGTACATCTTCAAAATATTGCTCCCAGAAATGGTGGAAGATATACTCAAGTCACCTTATCTACATGTACATTTTATCACAGTAATATTCTGGACACGAAAAGCAAAGGTCACACTTATTATTTTACCAATGTAATGGTCAGGCGAGTGTCAGAGGAAGAGACCACAAGAGACTGTCTCATGCAACAGCCAAGGGTTTATGGGGGTCCAGCATGCTGGGGCTCAGAGCTCCCTTGAATAGAACAGAGAGCCCTGAGAACAGCTTAAGCAGAGCTTATATAATTTCCTTGGAGAGGGCAGGGAGGGAAGATTATTGATGGCTCAGGGCGAGTGGGCAGTTTGAATGCAAACAGGTGAGGGAGTACATTCTGCAGTTTTGCAGTTGGTACAGCACATTCAGGGAACAAGATTAGCAAACAGTTCTCAAGATATCCACAATGTTTTGTTAAGCATACCAAAAAATTGGAAGTGACAAGTACCTATTTTATTAACCTTTCATTCCCCACTTCTTCTTTTGGTTACTTTTAATCATTAAAGTGATCATTGGGGGTGTCACATTTTATGTCTGCTAGTGTGGTATATTGTTTTCTTATTACCATAAGTTTAACTTGTCCAAATTGAGCTTGGAAAAAGGAAACTACACGGTTGAGCAAACAGGGTCTCACAGTTAGCAATAATATGAGGTTTATTAATGGACCAGCCAGGGCTGATAAATGCGTAGTTAACCAGAGGGACTCTGTGAACCAAGACTCAAACCACCCTTTTGGGGCCTCTCTCTCTTGTTGATGCTCTACAAGGCGTCTTCTTAATTTAATCATAGATTCTTTTACAACTCCAGTATGGTCGGCATAATAACAACATTCTTCACTCAATGCAGGACAAAGGCCCCTTCTCTCAATAAGAGGAGGTCGAACCCTCGCCTGTTCTGTAAAACAACTTCAGAGAGAGAGGTTAAAGATTCCTGTAAAGCTGTGATGGAGGTTTTTAATATCTTTAAGTTTTGGTCTATTGCTACTTCTAATTGGGTGATTTGTTGTGTCCCATGGACTAGGGCAGTGGTTCCTGTGCCCACCGCTGCAGCAACTCCTATTCCTAATAGGATGGAGAAAGTGAGGGATACGGGTTCCTGGTGGAACCAGGTTGTATGCCCCCCTATTGGAACTTTAAATGATCCTGCGTCATGATAGAGCACTCTGGGAAACATCTGCACCATTACATACTTAATCAGAGGAAGAGACCACAAGAGACTGTCTCATGCAACAGCCATATGTTGATCATTTTATGAAAACATAAACAATGTTTAAGTATATAGAATTATACTGTTGTAAGGAGAGACAAGGCAAGGCACCTAAGATAGCACAGAAGACAGGGAAACAGTCCTATTTGGTTGTAACCAGATTTAGAGTGCATTGCTTCTGTTGTAATCTTTTAATCCCCTGAACCCCAAGTTTAGGTAGTTTCAGAATTTTGTACCCAACATGTAACATAAGGGGCTCAGAAATTGACAGTCTGCAGAAGTTCACAAAAAGCAGTTTTTGTTTCTGTTTTTTTTTCCTCTGCTCTGGGAAAGTTAACTTTTAAAGGACACCTGGTAGGGGGAGAGCTTTTTTCTTCTTTTTTTTTTCTTCCTGCCAGCTGTTACCATGGAGCCCAGTTGGTAACTTCTTTATCTTAGAAATGTAGCCATCTCTGGAAGCCCCAGCTCAACGCCAGAGTCCTTGTTCACATATTTTGTGAAAAAATAGTAAGGGGGTGTCTAGCTTAGGAGTGCTGATCTTCTGTCTCCCAAAATATACTGTCTGACCCTAAGCACTCAAGAGGAACTCAGCAGCAGGATACGCCCTATTCCAAAAGAGGAACACCCTAATCTCCTATTACTAAACCGCCCTATTCTAAAGGGGAAACACCCTACTCTCCTATTATGCTAAACTGCCCTATTCTAAAGGGGGAACACCCTAAACACGGATCCTGCCCTGGTCCTTGAGCAAGGTCACCTTTCAGAAGTCCTTCCACTAGACAGCATGGGAGTAAGCTGGCAAGGAATTTGTCATACCTACTTGGCCAAAGCAACACAAAAAGAGGAAGTTTATCTACACTGAACTCTTGTATAGGACCTCTGTTGCTGAAAGTCCTAAAGTCAGCCATGATCAAGGCTTCTGGAGAAGGCCAATTAAGATTTTTCTGTGGGATTGGAACAGAGGGAAAGACAAGGAAGGTGGGGCGTGAGAGCAGCTCCGTGGTTCTGAGAATTAGGAAAAAGAGATATAAAAGAATAATGGGAAAGGGTTTTGGGATTTTCCTGGCAATAAAATTTGAGCAGTAGAACAGGTAGAGCAGAGGGGAGGATGGGAGTGAGTATCCCAAAAAGCCTTTGAGGGACTTTAAATTCTTTGTAACCTGTTTTCAGTGATGACAAAGCAACTTTAAAGGCCATTTTCATTACATCTTGGATAGGCGTCTTAGGGCACTCCTCAGCTGGTTTGACCTTTGTGTTAGCTGGTAAGAGGACCTGGTGGGACCCGGTGCGTGCACTGACAGGAGAAGAGAGGAGTGAGTGGGTGGAAGGGTACCTCAGTACCTGCTACCTCAGCAAGGAGGCAATGGTATGAGATCCAGCAGAGGTTTTTGTTTTTGATCTAGTAATTGGAGGGGAGAAATCAGGTTGCTCATGTGAGAGTGACTGCAGAGAGTCTGGAGCAGAAGGCGGGGGGTGAGGATGTATTGGAGAAGCATAGTTCAGGATGTGAGCAAAGGAGGGAAAAGGCATAAACATAGGGGAATTTCCTTGGAAGGAAATTCCCAATTGATGGATCTTTTTGAACACTTGCCGAAGTTGAAAAAGTCACACAGAATTTGAGTATCTGGAGACCCCTCTGGGGGCCATCAGTTTTGGTTGTCTAATTGGTAATATGGCCAATGCTGTGTACTGAATTTGATGAGGAGTTTGGGTTCCACCAGGCAGCCCCTGTATGCTCACATCCCCATTATTTTCAGAAGAAGTCCGCTTTTCCCCCACACAGCCATGGCTGTTTGTGGCTTTGATAGTCTGCCGGGCAAACATAGTATTCTAGGCTAGCCAACCTGCATCTGGCTCGCGTGTCCCTAGATCCATAATGTTTGTTTCCATTATCTGTAGTACAGTAGGGATTTAATGGAATTTTAGTTGGATCCTCTTCATCAGAGATATCCCAATATGAAAGACGTATAGCCAGCTGACAAATTCTGGGTGGAGAGATGGCCACCAGGTCCCTAAGGGGGCTGTATGCGAGATAGAACATACTTCTTGTCTAGTAAAATTTGTGATCAGCCATCGCTGATGAACGGGCTGATGAGGGTAAGGACTACTGGTGGACAAGGGGAGAGTCTATAGCCTTATCCACATGGCGAATATGCAATTTGAAAGGGTTTCCAGTCTTTTCCAGTTTTTCAGCCAGAGTCTGGACAGGGCGCAGGCTTGAGATAAGAATTAGGATCCAGGAATTGATTCCTTCTACATTTACCACTGTAGGTTTTATAAGTAGCACCTGGTATGGTCCTGTCCAGCGGGGTTACAGGGATGACACCTGATGTTTTCTTATGTAGAGGATGTCTCTTATTTGATATCGATGTGGAGTCCCCTCTTCACCAGGTTGGTAGGCAGTGGCCAGCTGTTTCAACAGGTATCGCTGAGTTCTTTCAAGAGCTTTAAGTCTGTCAAACAAGGGGTTGTGGAGGGGATCACTAGGTCTTAGAGTTGGGGTTAGGTCCCTTACTGGAGGAGGGGCTCCATAAAGAATTTCATAGGGGGTGAGGTTACACAAAGAAATAGAGGGAGTATTTCTTGCATGAAACAGTGCATAAGGCAGGAGCATAGTCCAATCTTTTATGCCGCTCTCTAAGCTTAATTTCGTTAAGGTCTCTTTAATGGTTCTATTTATTTTTTTTACCTGTCCTGAGCTATGGGGTCTATAAGCACAATGTAACTTCCAATTTATCCCCAGTGTCCTGGCTAACCCCTGACTTACCTGGGCCATGAACGCCGGGCCATTATCAGACCCTATTACCTTAGGCAGGCCGTGTCTTGGAAAAATATCTTTCAGAATCTTCTTGACCACCAATTGTGCCTTTTTTTGTGGGGAAGGCTTCAATCCATCCTGAAAATATATCTACAAAGACTAGGAGATATTTAAGTCCATACCTTGCTGGCTTAATTTCAGTAAAGTCCACTTCCCAGAATTGTACTGGTCTGGTTCCTAATAGGTGCTTTCCTGCGGAAAGCTTGGAAAGATAAGCATTAACCTATTGACAGACCGGACAGACTTTTGTTACCTGTTCAGTTATTTTCTTTTGCTGTGAGTGGGTTAGTGGAAAACTCTGTTCTTGATCCTTCAGGAATGCCTGCAGTTTCTTTGAACCAAGGTGTGTGAATTAATGTACATTTTTAACGTAGTGTAGGGCTTTCTGAAATTGCAGGCTTGGCTCAGTCAAGTTGAGGAATTCAGTGCCAGTGTCGTTAGATGTTATCAAAAGCGTTCTGGTGCTCAGGGGTCCATTGGAATTGGGTATCTCCATTTAACAGAGGGTATAAAGAAGAAGTTAAGGATGCAAACACAGAAATCCATAACCTGCAAAACCCAGTAGTCCCAAGAAACTCTCTGTGTTGTCTGCTGCTAGATGGAGGTGGTATCTGCACAACCGTTTGTTTTCTGGGCTCAGTGAGCCATCGTTTACTGCCCCTAAGGGAATAGCCCAGGAAGATTACTTCTTGCTGGCAAATTTGTGCCTATTTGGCAGAAGCTCTACACCCGAGTTGAGCAAGCTCATATAATAGTGCTTGGGTCCCAGACTCACAGTTTTCTTTGGTGTTGGCTGCCAGTAGCAGGTCATCCACGTATTGAAGCTGGGTGACTTTGGGGTGTGTAGTTCTGACGTTGTTGAGATCTCTGTGGAGGGCTTCATCAAAGAGAGTGGGAGAGTTTTTGAACCCCTGTGGGAGTCTAGTCCAAGTTACTTGATCAGACGTTCCAGTTTCTGGGTCTACCCACTAGCAAGCAAACAGCAACTGACTATCTTTATGCAGAGGCAAACAAAAGATAGCATCTTTTAAGTCCAGAACAGTATACCATTTCTGCTAAGGGTTCAGAGTGATAAGCAGATTGTACGAATTAGTTACCGTGGAGTGAATGTCCTGCACTCTGTTATTAATCTCTCTTAGGTCTTGAACGGGGGATAGTCCCCGGTTCCTGGCTTTTTTTACTGGGAGCAGGGGAGTCTTCCAGGCCGATTGACAGGGCCTTAGGACCCTAAGGCCAGATATTTCTGAATATGGGGCCTTATCCCATCTTTAGCTTTTCTGCTCAGAGGATATTGTTTGACATTGATTGGGGAGGCTGAGGTTTTTAACTCCACTGTTCTTGGAGGTTGTTTCACGGCTAAGCCTAACCTAGCCGTTTTTGCCCAGGTATCTGGGTAATCTGTTATCCATTTCTGGGGTAGCTTGCTTGTTTGAGCAGTCTTGGGGGGTGTGAAGAGTGGATGTTCATCTTCTACTGACATTTATAAAGCCAAGACTATAGGAGTTTTTTCTGAAGGATTTAGAAATTTCATTTTGGGGCCTTCGGGGTTAAAAGTTGTTTTGGCCTGGAGCTTACTGAGCAGATCTCTGCCCATCAATGGGGCCAGGCATTCTGAGATTACTAGGAAGGAGTGATGGATTTTTCCTTTCCCCATGTCCATGGTCCTCTTAGTTGTCTATGTCTGATATTTACTGCCATTAGCCCTTTGAACTAGAGACATTTTATTTGATAGTGTTCCCAGTGGGGCCTTAAGGGCTGAGTATACTGCTGCTGTATCCACTTCAAAGTTTACCTGGGTCCTCTCCACTTCAAAAGTTACCCTGAGCTCAGGGAAGGGATCTGAGCCCCGACGTTCTTAGTCATCCTTTTGAGTCAGAATGGCTGGCTGTCGTGGCTGTCTCTTTTCTAGGGCACTCTTTGGCCCAGTGACCTTTTTCTTTACAGTAGGCACAATGATCTGAGGCCAGGGGTGGCCTCTGGCGTGCGCCAAGGTTTCCGTTCCTGTCTTCCTGTTTGTTAATTTCTGGCCTATTTATTGTTGTGACCAGCACCTTAGTCAATGCCTTAGTCTGTCTTTTGCATCTCTCATCTTCCCTTTGCTCCCTTTCTTTCTCTTTGTTTCTCTCATATAGTATACTTTCTCGGCTTCTCTGACTAAATCTCCCAAAGTCATATCTTGTGATCCCTCTAAGAGTTGTAACTTTCTTTTAATATCCAGGGCAGCTTGCCCAATGAAGGCCATCATGACAGATGCCTTTTGATCCTCTGCCTGAGGATCAATAGGAGTAAATCTCATATATGCCTCCATTGTTCTCTCTAGAAACATAGAGGGATATTTATCAGGCCCTTAATAATCTCTCTTACCTTGGCCAAATTAGGTGGTTCCCTAGCGGCCGATTGGAAACCCACTATTAGGGCCTGGCAATAAGTGGACAGATGCTCCCTACCTTCAAAGGTGTTGGGATTTAAGTTGGGTCAATTCAAGGGGAAGCTGGCTTTGATTATGTTGGGAAGTTGTGTTGGTCACACATCTGGTCCGAGAATATATTTTTTAGCTTCCAGGAGGTTTTTCTCTCATTCCTCTGCCGTAAAGAGAGTCCCTAGGATTTGTTGGCAGTCATCCCAAGTAGGCAAGTGTGAAAACCCCAGGGAGTTCTTTGAGTTTTTTTAGCCGGGCCAGCTTCCTCCAGGGAAGGAGGGGCTGTGTGTGACGCGGGGGAGTCATCTGGAAGGCACTGGGCCGGCCTAACTTCCTCCAATGGCAGAGAAGCAGAGTCAGCAGGGGAATCACTTAGAGGTTGTTGGGGGTTGGGGACAAGGGCAGGGGATAAGAAGGAGGAGGAGAGTCCAGTAGAATCTTGAGACTCAGGGAGAACAGAGGGTGGAGGAGGAGGAGCAGAGGGTTTGAGAGATAGAATCCTGGTGGAAGGAGTAGGAGCGTAGCCAGGGACAAGGAAAGGCTTCACCCATGGAGGAGGAGATTTGCAGAGGTCCTGCCAAGTTAAGATATATGGCTGTTGATCTGGATGGCTATGTGGCCTCAGCTGAAAGACAATATCTCTGATTTTTCAAATTAGTGGGAAGTAGAAACATCCTTCTGGGGGCCATCCAACTCCAAAGGTGTGTCATTCTGAGGCACAGAGAGTCTGCCAGGTCCAGCGTTTTAATGAAAAAAAAAGATGCTGGGCCCTTAAGCAGACTTTGGTCCAGTGATCAAGGGTCAGGGAGAGAAGTGTTGAAGTGCTCTGTCCCAAAATGAGAGATACACAAACAGTGAAAGCAACGACATACTACACAGACTAGACAAGACAATAAAGACAGACAATGGACGTCCAATACTGAGACAAGGACTGAGTAGCCCTCAAAACCTGATGGGCTGGCAATACCGAATCCGAAACAAAATATCACAGAGTCGAGGAGACTATTGTTCCTTGATTTCCTGAGTCCTCTGGGGAGTCCCCCAGGGATGTGGCCTGTGGCTCTGTGACACGTCTGTCAGCCACCGTCAGAGAGAGCTCATGCTCAACACCGATAGCGATTTTGCAAAACCCTAACCTGAAACCTGAAACCAGAAAGAGTCACCTTACTTACCCTGAAAGGAGCCCCTTGGGGGTCTTTCGTCCGCCGCTGCTGGATCTCGCTGGTGCCTCCAGATGTAAAGATCGGGTGAGCGACAGAGGAAGAGACCACCAAGAGAATGTCTCATGCAACAGTAAAGGGTTTATTGGGAGACCAGCTTTCTGGGGCTCAGAGGTCACTTGAATAGAGCAGAGAGCAATGAAAACAGCTTAAGCAGAGCTTATATACTTTCCTTGGAGAGGGCAGGGAGGGAAGTTTATTGATGGGTCAGGGCAAGGGGGAGGTTTGCGTGCAAACGGGTGAGGGTGTGTATTCTGCAGTTTGGCAGTTGGGGACAGCACATTCTGGAAACAAGATTAGCAAACAGTCCTCAAGTTTCCAACAGTGTTTTGTTAAGCATACAGAAAAACAGAAAGTGACAAGTACCTATTTTATTAACCTTTCACCAATGCCTAAATGGAATGTGAGCATGGTTTACTAAAAACATCCATGTCCACGTTGCCTAATGCTCTCAAATCAATCTTATTTGTGACTACATATTTGTTTCTTCCTAAGATTATATATTGAACCTCAACCCTGTTGAAAATGACTAATTCTATCACTCACTTTGTATTTTGCCTGGTTTCCTAATGTCTCTATTGATATCTGCTTTCCTACATATTTTCACGAGTTCATCATTGTGACTGACTCTTCACATGTGCTGACATTTACATTCACTCTCTATCCGAAATCCTATTGCTAAAGAACTTTTGGTCGAAATCCTATACTCACTCTTTTTTTCTAAATCTACTGACTATCTTCCTAATCCTACCAACTATACCTTTTTGACTGGATGATCTCTTCTACAATCAATCATCCAAGGTACAAGATCTTAAGCCATTGTATATTGATTTATCTGAGACATCTATGCAGAATATAATTCAAAGCTAAGTATTCCAATCAACAGCCCAATGCCCTTCTTGGATTCAAATCTTATCTAGATTTCTGTGTTCATACATATATTTCACCAATATATTCTTGTAAATATCGCAAGTTCCCAATACCATTGTTTGTTCCTCAGTATGATTCCTAACCCAAATCGAACCTGTTATTACCCTAAACATACACTGTTCCCTCAAACTAAGTTTACAGATGAGCAGGGACAGAGTTTGTCTTACAATAGTAATGTAGGGGGTCTTCCACCTGCTGAGAACATCAAAGTTCCAGGCAGAAATGATACCCTGGAGAAGTTGCAGGCAGCTATGAAGGACCTAAGACATCAAAAGTCATATTCCATGGCAAGCAACCTGGTCAGTATGAAGGGATGTGTCTGAATCAGCCTCTCCTTTCCTATTGTAGAGAAGACTGATCAAACCATACCTGCGTGGAAAGCTGTTCCCAGGTGCCTATGCTTGATATACCATTTTAACTTGTGAAAGTGTCACAGGAAGTAGGAGCAGCCTCCATCTCATGGGACCCTTGGAAGCAACTGTAAGTACAAAGTGGTGGCCAAGGCAGTGACTTCATTCAGTTCCTGAAGGAAGTGACCTCACCTCACTTCTTTGGTGATGGAAATCTCTGGACTTGTGATCCAGGAAGCCAGGCACCCAGAGCCAGTCCCAGTCCCAGTTCCATTGGTCTCACTTGTTTGGATTTACCAAGGACAGAGTCAGTCTTCCTTGGTACCTATTGATATGAGGATTGTCAAATGCCAGAAGAGCTCTGAAGAGGGACCTTTCCTGAGAAAGCAGGTATTGGTTCACCACTGGCTCCTGAAAACTTCACAAAGTTGCAAAAGGAGACCAGATCTGAGACAGGACAGGCCATTTCAGGGGAACATAGTATGGCCCACCAGTTAGAGGACACTCTGGATAGTCACAGACCTACTTGTGTTAAAGAGGTGCCTTTTTGCGTGTGGGTGTGAGTTTGTGGTTTTCTCTCAATTTCTGAGAATAGGTAGGAAAGGCTCTTTGTTTGGATTGGAGTGGACTGTTTCTAATAAGTCGTTTGACAGGGCTAGTGTTTCTATGTCTGTGTATCCCACTGTGTCTGTGGTTGTAGACATTAGACAAGAGAATGCATCAATGCATGTGTCCTGTCTAGTAGAAAACTCTCCAGTATTTATTCTGCCTAATTGATGAATGGACTGTGGTGTGCCTTATGGATGGGCAACACCTACTAACTTCCTAAGTTAATGTTTTCTTCCTGAATTCTGGACACTCTCTAGTATAGGCTCATGGTTTTGTGTCCAAGATATGTACCATCTCCAAGATATGTGACATGTCCATATACTTGAGAGCTGTAGAGAATGGGAACATCTTAGAAAACTCAGATATCAGTGTGACCAGTAAACTCTCAGTGGAGAAACCCTGCTTTGGTTCATTTGCTTACCTATGGTTCTGTTGCCCTGAATTTCAGGAAGGTCTTTGCCTCAGGCCACCCCTTTGTGAAGCCTGAATAAAACAGTTTTCAAATGAAAATAAATGGGCATAACCTGTGGCTCTTTGCTTAATTGCTTTGGAAAGGGATGTGTCTGAATCAGCCTCTTGGCCCTGTATGAGGTTGTGGCTTAGATTCTCTGCACACGATGAATCTAAAGATAGATTCCATGTGTGCAATCAAAAGCAAAATGGCCAAAAATCTGTCATTGTTGATTAGTCTCTTGCCTTCCTCTGTTAGGTCCCTGACCTCTATCAAGTGAGAATAGGGATCATTTGGGTCAAATGAGTTCTTTGAAGCCCTGAAGAGATGCTTGTGTTTTCTTATGACTCCAAATCACATAAAAAATCTATCGCTGAGAATCAGTAGGCCTCAAATTGGAGAAGCAGAGCAGTATTAACGGCAGGTCTATTGGATCACTCCAGGTTCACAGGAAGGTTGTCCCTGCCACCTTGACTTTAGGCAAATGAGGGGTAAGGGAGATTTTTTTGGACACTCTTTTGGGATGTGTCCCGCTTTGAAACCTCCAGCCACAGGTTATGATGAGTGTCTATATTTAATAAGATGAGGGCCATGTGGGAGTATTTTGGTTTAAATTGTGGTCATTCGTGTGGCAGTTGGAAGAGATGACTGGATCCACCTGGGCTTGAACTCTGGTGTCATTCCCCTGAAAGACTGAGTTCTGGATCAGACATCAAAGAAGTATTGCCATGAATTGTGTTGGGATTTTCGGAGGCCACACATGAAATTCGCCCTTGGAATCTGGGAACTAGGCCCAGGGTGGCTTTCCACAGAGCACTGGGAATCTCAGCCAAGATATCACATAATTTTATTCTGAAAGACTTTGAAGCCATATTTACTAGTCAAAACACACATGGACCTCAATTGTAGACCTCAGTGGGCCTGGATTCTTGTGACCTTTTGGCCACTCTTTGGAGGACTTGCCTGTGAGAGTTCTCCAAAACTTTCATTGAAATCAGCTTCCTCACCATTGAATGATTCCTGAATGAATTGAAACCCACAGTGCCTCCAACTTCATCCTTGAAAATTGACTAGATAAATACCATAAAATTTTTGAAATTCCAATGACCAGATGGCACTGGAGAACCTTTGGATGTCCTGCTGCTGATCATGACTGTACCAGACAGTGCATTGATTGACTGGATTTCATGAAAATTGTGGAGAACAGAGATGCCATTAAGTTGGTGCCTTCTTAGTAGTGGGACTAGAGCAGTGGTGAGCAAGTGTGTAATAAAACATCTGTTGTGGGGTCATGTGGATCTGCTATTGGCTTCCAAATCGCTGTGACTGACATGGTGCAGCTAGCAGACCCTTATATGTACAGACATCTTGTTATATGGAGAGGTTTCAGGGCAATGTTCAGAATCAGGTTGCTTTGGTCAAGGGGGCAACCTATGTGGTATACAAGCCCTGTTGGTGCATTATCCTGCAGACCCTGACCCACCACATTTGACAGAACTTCCTCCAGCATGGTGTCCCAGTTGAACGCATTGCATTTCCTGAAGCAAGTACCAAACTCCGAGTGCAGCAGCAAGAAACACTGTGAAAAGTGGAGGATGATGAAATGGCTTCACAGTCCACGTGGGGAGACACTTAGCCCCCAGTGGCCACAGATTACATACAAAGAGAGAATTCAGCACTGCTGCCTCATTTTCATTGTAAAATAAGAATCCATGTCCTCCAGGTCACATAGATGCAGACCCACCTTTGATGCTCTCACTACAAAGAGAATTCAGCACTGCTGCTTCATGTTCATTGGGAAATTATAACCATGTCCTCCAAATCACAGAGATGAAGACCCATCTTTGATGGTCTCACTAGAAAGGAACCTAAAGCTCCTGACAACTACATGTATTTCAAGTCCCCAACCTAAAGGCAGTTTCTCCAGACGTCTTTAGGCAGGCAAATCTCCATGTTTGTGGAGTTTTTACACTGTCCCTTATTTTTGGAAACTGTTCTATCATCTCCAAGGTTGTGAACTCCTGAGCATTTTCTATTTCAGATATGTATTTAAAGATTTTCTAACTCTTCTCCTCTAATTGTGTCTTACTTGGGGCGAAGGTAATGTCAAGGCATTGTTCTGGATGAGAGTAGAAAAATTTTTTGTGAAGCACATATTTGATAAACATTGGATTCTTCTTATTTTCCATTCGAAATACTGAATCCCTGACACTAACTCATACCCTATTATAATATGACTACTAATCCTAATATGATGGAGAAAAATACCCAAGCAGAATGAATATGCAAGCATTTCAGAGAAGGCATGGTGTATAGTAGGACTTCCCTCTTGCACGATAAAGGGTAGGTTTTATAAATCTAGTCAATTTTTAATTGAAATAGTCCCCCTTGTGTTTTTAAAGTTAACAAATATGTGAATTCCTGTCTCCCATTCTCTGTAGCCTACTCAGCACATGTATTTTTATATGCACATATAGAATTCTACCTGGTATCACACGTACATTTTTATGAGTTGGCTGACTTGGCAGAAACAAATTGTGAGAAGAGATCTCTCCTCCTAAACGCTGTTGGAACTGAAAATTCAAACAATGGGTGAGCTTCCTAGTAGAACAATGTTATACATAAATCCATGTTTAGTAAAATAAATAATTTTGCATCTGTGGATGATTTATATTACATGATGAATTACAATTGGCATATAGATATTGATACTTTTTAATGTATTTTTTTGTGGTTTTTTAATATATATAAATATATATATATATAAATACATAAATAAATATATATATATATATATATATATATTCACACTCTTCACATTTTATAAAATATGAAATATATGTGTCTTATATAACTCCGTAAATTCATTTATGTTCATGTATGTGGATTTATAATCAACTTTTCACAAGATTATTCTCAGAAATACTCATCCACCTGAAATACATATTTGTTTCCCAGTTCTGAAAAGTAACTTCAATAAATGGTGCTTACAAATCCTAATATTTCTAGAGTAAATGACCCAGTTTAACATCAATGCAAGTAGATTCCTATAGGACATGATTTCTATTTTGACGTTCATTATAATTCAACACTGGTACATTACTATTTCTTCAGTTTTTGCACATCATAAGATATATATTTCATCCACAAGTTCACAAATTTATAGGAATTTGTTTCACTTTCAGTCACTTCCTGCTTCATAACACATGTATTCCTCCATGTTACTTGACTGGTCTTTTCATGAGACTTCTTTCCAAACACATCATTTTCGATTTCCATAATCAATTTTGAAGCTAAACTCACACACTCTTCAAGATAAACCATAACATTAATATTACCATTAGATGTATAGCTGGTTGGAATAAATGTATGTATATCAATAAAAGATTTTCTGTATATTTTCACATTTCCGTTCAATGCATTATTTAATGTTGGAACCAGTTATGTTATTTATTCACAGTATGGTCTTTTAAAGCATTATCTCTATATTCAAAGACACAGTGTACACCTCTTTGTCCCCCCAATACTAATTTATACCTCTTCAAAATATTGCTCCCAGAAATGGTGGAAGAATTACTCATATCACCTTATCTATATATATATTTATATATATTTTTTATCACAGTAATATTCTGGACACAAAAAGCAAAGGTCACAATCATGATTGTATCAAACCCTAAATGGAAAGTGAGCATGGATTACTAAAACAACAATATCCAGGTTGCCAAATACTCTCAGATGTAAATCCTATTGGTGACTACATATTTGTTTCTTCCTAAGATTATATATTATAGTTCGAGCCTGTTGAAAATGTCTAATCCTATCACTCACTTTATACTTTGCCTGATTTCCTAATATCTCATTTGATATCTGTTTTCCTACATATTTTCCCCAGTTCATCATTGTGTCTGACACTTCACATTTGGTGACATATACTTTCACTGTCTACCCTAGACCCTATTGCTAAAGAAATTTTGGTCCAAATCCTATACTCACCTTATTTCTAAACCTACTGACTATCTTCCTAATCCTACTGACTATTGCATTTTGACTCGATGTTCAATTCGACAATCAATCGTCCAAGGTATAAGGTCCTAAGCCATTGTATTTCAATTTATCTGAGACATATATACAGAAAATTATTAAAACCTAAGTATCCCACTCAAGGGCCCAATGCCCTTCTCGTTTCAAATCTTACCTAGGTTTCTGTTTTTATACTTATATTTCAGCTATATATTCTTGTAAATATCACAGGTTCCCAATACCATTATTCATCCGGCAGAGAGATTCTTAACCCAAACAAAACATGTTATTAACCCTAAACATACACTGTTCCCTCAATCTAACTTTACAAAAGAGGAGGGACAGAGTTGGTCTTACAATACTGGAATGTAGGGGATCTTCCACCTGCTGAGAACATCAAAGGTCCATGCAGAAATGACCCCTGGATAAGATATAGGCAGCTATGAAGGACATGAGAAAGCAAAAGTTAAATTCTATGGCAAACAACCTGGTCATGATGAAGGTATATGTCTGAATCAACCTGTAAATATAGAGAAGATGGACCAAACAAGGCCTGTGTGAAGAGCTGTTCACAGGTGCCTATGGTTGATATACCATTCTAACTTGTGAAAGTGTCACAGAAAGTAGGGGCAGCCTGCATCTCATGGGACCCTTAGAAGTAACTGTTAGGACAAAGAGGTTGCCAAGGCAGTGACCTCATTCAGTTTCGGAAGGAAGTGACCTCACCTCACCTCCTTGTCGATGGAACTCTCTGAACTTGTGATCCAGGAAGAGACACACCCAGAGGCACTCGCAGTCCCGGTTCCAGTGGTCTCACTTGTTTCAATTTACCAAGGACAGAGTCAGTCTTTCTTAGTTCCTACTGATGTGAGGATGGCCAAATGCCAGGAAAGCTCTGAAGAGGGGACTTTCCTGAGAAAGCAGGTAGTGGCTCACCCATGGCTCCTGACTACTTCACAGAGTTGGCCAAGGAGACCAGATTTGTGACAGGAGAGGCCATTTTGGGGGAATATAATATGGCCCATCAGTCTGAGGACACTCCGGATAGTCACAGACCTACTTGGGCAAAAGAGGTGCCTTTGTGGGTGTGGATGTGTGTTTCTGGTTTTGTCTCATATCCTGAGAATAGGTAGGAAAGGCTGTTTGTTTGGAATGGCGTTGACTGTTTCGAGTAAGTCGTTTGACAAGTCAAGTGCTTCTATATCTGTGCATCCCACTCTGTCCGTGATTGTAGACATTAGTAAAGAGAATGCATCAATGGATGTGTCCTGTCTAGTAGAAAGCTTCCAGGCGTTCATCCTGCCAAATTTATGAATGGACTGTGGCTTGCCTTATCGAAGGGTAACACCTGCTATCTTCCAAAGTTTCTGTTTTCTTCCTGAATTCTGGCCACTCTCCAGAATAGCCTCATGGTTTTGTGTCCAAGATATGTACCACCTACAAGTTCTGTGATATGGCCATGTTCTGGATAACTGACGGCAATGGCGAGCATCTCAGAAAACTCAGATATCAGTGTGACCAGGAAAGTCTCAGTGGAGAAACCCTGCTTTGTGCCTTTGGTTTACCTCTTGTTTACTGCCCTGAATTTCAGGAAGGTCTTTCCCTCAGGCCACTCCTTTGTGAAGCCTGAAGAAAACAGTTTCAAATGGAAATGAATGGGATTCACCTGTGGCTCTTTGCTTATTTGCTTCGGAAATGGATGTGTCTGAATCAGACTCTTGGCCCTGTGTGAGGCTGTGGTTAGATTCTCAGCACCTGATGGATCCCATGTTTTCATCCAAACCCAAAATGGCCAAAAGAGCAGTCATTGTGGATGAAGTCTCTCGCCTTCCTCTGTAAGGTTCCTGAACTTCATCAAGTGAGAATAGGGATCCTTTGGGTCAAATGAGTTCTTCAAAGCCCTGAATAGGGAAGCCCATAGGTGCTTGGGTTTTCTCATGTTTCTAATTCACATAAAGAATCTAAACCCCACAGTCAGTATTCCTCAAATTGGAGAAACAGAGCAGTATTAACGGAAGGCCTACTCGATTACTCCTGGTTCACAGGAAGGTGTTCAGGCCACCCCGACTTTAGGCAAATGAGGGGAAAGGGAGCTTATTTTGGACACTGTCTTGGGCTGCGCCCCTCATGGAAACCTCTAGTCAGAGGTTATAATGAGTGTCTATATGGAAGAAGATGACGGCCATGCGGAAGTGTTTTGGTTTTAATTGTGGTTATTAGTTTGACGGTTGGAAATGATGACTGGCTCCACCTGGGCTTGAACTCTGCTGTAATTCTCCTTACAGACTGAGTTCTGGAACTGACCTCAGAGAAGTATTGCCATGAGTTGTGTTGGGATTTTAGGAGGCCATGCATGAGAGTCACCCTTGGAATTGAGATGTGTGCCCAGGAAGGCTTTCCACAAGGCACGGGGAATCTCAGCAAGGATATCACATGATTTTATTCTGACAAACTTGGCAGCCATAGTTGAGAGTCAAAACACACATGGACCTCACATTGTAGACCTCAATGGGCCTGGCTTCATGTGACCATTTGGCCACTCTTTGAGAAGACTTGCCTGTGTGTGTTCTCCTGTGCTTTCATTAAAATGAGCTTCCTCAACATTTAATGGTTCCTGAATAAATTGAAAATCATAGTGCCTCCAAATTCATCCACGAACAATGGCTAGATAAATACTATGGAATTTTTGAAATTTTTATGTCCAGGTGTCACTGGAGAACCTTTTGATGTCCATTTGCTGATCATGAGTATACCAGACAATTCGTTGATTGACTGGGTTTCATGAAAAATGGTGTAGAACAGAGATGCCAGTAAGTTGGAGCCTCCTTAGTAGTGGGTCTAGAGCAGTGGTGGGCAGGTATGTGATAAAACATCTGTGTTGGGGCCATGTGGATCTGCCATTGGCTTCCAAATGGCTTGTGACTGACATGGTGCAGCTAGCAGACCCTTATATGTTAAGGCATCTTGTTATATGGAGAGGGTCAGGGCAATGTTCAGAATCAGGTTGCTATGGGCCTGGGGGCAAGCTATGTGAGATAGAAGCCTGATTGGTGCATTCTCCTGCAGACCCTGACCCACCGCATGTGACAGAACTCCCTCCAGCATTATGTCCCAGTTGAACTCCTTGTATTTCGTGAAGCAAATACCCAACTCCCAGTGAAGCAACAAGACACACCAGGAAAACTAGAGGATTACCAAATGGCTTCACAGTCTACACGGAGAGACACTTAGACCGCAGTTGCCACAGTTTACCTACAAAGTGAGAATTCAGCACTGCTGCCTCATGTTCATTGAAAAATAAGATACCATGTCCTCCAGGTCACATAGATGCAGACCCAATTTTGGTGCTCTCACTACATAGGAAGCTAAAGCTCCTGACAACAACATATATTTCAAGTGCCCAAACTCAGAGGCAGTTTCTCAAGATGTCTTTAGGCCTGCAGAGCTCCATGTTTGTGGAGTGTTTACCCTGTCCCTTACTTTTGGAAACTCCTCTACCACCTCCAAGGTTGTGAACTCCTGAGCATATTCCGTTCCAGATATGTATTCACTGATTTTCTAACTCTTCTCCTCTAATTGTGCATTACTTCAGGCGAGGGTAATATCAAGGAATTGTTCTGGATGAGAGTTGGAAGATTTTTTGTAGCACATATTTGAAAACACATTGGGTTTATTTTCCTATTTTCCATTTGGAATAATGAATCTCTGACACTAACCCATACCCTACTAGACTCTGACTACTAATCCTAATATGATGGAGAATAGTAACTCAAACAGAATAGAAATACAAGCAGTTCAGAGGAGGCATGGTGTATATTTGGACTTCCCTTTTTCACTATATAGGATAGGAGTTATAAATAAGTCAATGTTTATTGAAATAGTTCACCATGTTTTTTTAAAGTTAAGAAATATGTCAATTCCTGTCTCTCTTTAGCCTTTTTCAGCTCATGTATTATTATATGCACATATAGAATCCTAACTGGTATCACACGTACCTTCTTCTGAGGTGGGTGACTTGGCACATACAAATTGTGAGAAGAGATCACTCCTCCTAAACGCTGTTGGAACTGAAAATTCAACCTAAGTGTGAGCTTCCAAGTTGAACAACATTATACATAAATCCATTTTTAGTAAAATGTATATTTTTGGATATGTGGAAGATATATATTTCATGATGAATTTCGATTGGCATATATACTGCTTCTTTTTAATGTCTGTGTGTGTTTGTGTGTTTGTGTGTATATATATATATAAATATATATATATATATATATATATATATATATATATATATACTCTCCAGATTTTTCAAAATATAAAATATATGTGTCTTATTATACACTCCCTAAAATCATTCATATTCATGTATGTGGATTTATAATCAACTTTTCACAAGATTATTCTCCGAAATATTCATACACCTGAAATTCATATTTGTTTTCTAAAACTGAAAACTGACTTAAGTAAATGGTACATACAAATCATAATATTTCGTCATTGCAAGATGGCCACGAATAGAGTGCATCACACCAAGTGTACTGCACCACTGCACAGGTGAATAACGAGTTAGAGTGACAAAAAAACTATCTTGTTAGGAAATTACAGCAAAATGGGGGTGCACCAAAACCTAGAAGAAGGATTTCTAGCACCATGGTCCGGTAATTGAGTCTCAAACACGAGCCAAATGTGCGACCCGAGATCCCATTTGACTGATCCGCGCGGCCCACCCAGTGGCTAAAGACGGTGCGGCACCACCGAGATGGGTCCAATAAGCAGGGAGAAACGTTGATGAGGATTCTGTGGAATCCTGCCGGTAGAGCCCCCTCTGAGCCCTGAGCTGAGTTCAGGATTTCAGACAGGGAAGGAAGCGGTACAGTTCTATCTCCCACAATGGAAACTCTTCCAAGGAATCCAATGGCCATCATCTTGGAGAGCTGAAGTAACCACAGCCACTCTCCTACAGATTACAACAATAAAACCGGAGTGTGTTTTTCAGCTCATCTCCCATATATCGGGGAATTCGCATAAAATCTCTCCTAGGATTTCCGGGGGAGAGATTATCAG
This sequence comes from Callospermophilus lateralis, assembly GCF_048772815.1. Lineage (NCBI taxonomy): Eukaryota > Metazoa > Chordata > Mammalia > Rodentia > Sciuridae > Callospermophilus > Callospermophilus lateralis. The sequence goes on along the minus strand of NW_027512660.1, from coordinate 348,866 downwards.
AGCGAGCCTGCATAAAGATGGGGGAAAACAAGAGGCAACTGACCTTCAACTCCCCCTCTCATCAACTGTGAAAATAAAACCTGTCTAACCAGTGCTGGGGGAGGGGCAAGTGGAAAAAATCAAAACAATAGAGTGTCTGGCTTCCCAATAGACACCCTCCACAACCAACAAACGGCAGGCCCAGAGTACAGTTTGAACTGCCGAGAGCCATCACTCAGGGGAATTCTGGTCTTGCAGGAAAACCCAGGACTAGCAGGAGAAACCAGAGAACTAGAGTCCAGGACCTTGTGACTGGGCAGCGGGAGACTGCAGGCCCACAGGCGACAGTCCACCCGCTGCCCGCGTGACTAGGCGGCTTGGGAACGCCCTGCCGCCGGCGACCGACCGCACCACTGGGTGGCTAGAGATCGCCCGCCCGCCAGTGACAGCCCACCTGCTGCACAAGTGACTGGACAGCTGGAGACCGCCTGCCCGCCAGTGACCCGGAGCTGAAACCAACAAGTGACAGTACAGTCCCACCCCCCTATACGGACACCTCAGCAAGGAGCCTTGGGCCTGCCAAAACAGAGAGGTGACGTCACTGGAGCTCGGCCTTCGGAATTCCTTCCAAGCGGAATCCACTTTAGCATGCATAGTCTACCAACACAAAGGAGAGACAACAGAGACATACAACACCAAAACAAATCTCTAGAATAAAGCAGAAACACAGCAATCAAATAGAGCTGGAAAGTAACATGAACACCATGAAAAAACAATGGAATAAAAGGAGTACAAACAATGCAGGACAACTTAATTCTACAGGAGGACCTAGAAGCACCAGAAACAGGGATAGGGAAAGAAATCAAGGCATACTTAACTCAGATGGAAAGATATATTAGAGAAGACATGAGGCAGCAAGTCCAAGGAATAAAAGTATATTTTGAAAATGAATTAAACAAACAAATTCAAATTGCAAAAAATGAGCTTTACCAAAAAATAGAGATCTTAAAAAAATTCAAACAGTAATTCTAGAAATGCAGGAAACTATAAACCAAATTAAAAACTCAAACAAGAATATTACAAATAGAGTAGATCAAGTAGAAGTCAGAAAATCAGAAAATGAAGACAAAGTTTATCAACTTGAAAAGAATATAGTCAACACAGAAAAGATGCTTAAATCTATTCAAGAGATAATGGATGTCAAAAAAAAACAAAAAACTTGAGAGTCATCAGGATAGAAGAAGGCATAGAGATTCAAACCAAAGGAATGGACAACATATTAAATGAAATAATTCTAGAAAACATCCCAGAGATGAAAGATGGATTGGATTGCCAAATCCTGGAAGCCTACAGGACCCCAAACATTCAAAAACATAATAGACCAAATCCAAGACATATAATTATGAAGATAGCCAAAATACAGAACAAGGAGACAATATTAAACGCTTATAAGAGAAAGGAGGCAAATTACATTCAGGGGTAAACCAATTAGGTTAACGACTGATTTTTCATCACAGACTTTGAAAGAGAGAAGATCCTAGAACAATGTATTTCAAATGCTGAAAAATAATGGATTCCAACCACGAACACTGTACCCAGCAAAATTAAGCTTCAGATTTGAAAATGAAATTAAAGTCTTTCATGATAAACAAAAGCTAAAAGAATATGCAGCCAGAAAACCAGCACTGCAAAGCATTTTGAGCAAAATACTACAAGAAGAAGAATTGAAAAATAGTGCCCAAAACTAACAGCAGGAGGTATTTCAGTAAAGGGGGAGTAAAATAACCAAAAAAGTAAAAACTAGCCAAACTAAAATATAATAAATAAATAAACATGACTGGAAGTACAAATCATATTTCAATTGTAACCTTAAATGTTAATGGCCAAAACTCACCAATCAAGAGACATGGGCTAGTAACGAGGAAAAAAAAAATCCAACAATATGTTGTCTTCAGGAGACCCATATGATAGGAAAAGACATACACAGGCTGAAAGTAAAAGTTTGGGAAAAATCATACCACTCACATGGCCCTCGGAAGCAAGAAGGAGTGGCCATACTCATATGGAATAAAATCAACTTCAAACCTAAGTAAATCAAAGGGATAAAGAAGAACACTATATTCTTTTAGAAGTAACCATCCACCCACAAGACTAACAATTATCAATTTGTATGCACCAAGCAATGGAATTGCAACGTTCATAAAACAATCTCCCCTCAAGTTCAAGAGTCACATAGACTACAACACAATAATTATGGGTGAATTCAACACACCACTCTTGGCATTGGACAGATCCTCTAGAGAGAAACTGAATAAAGAAACTATAGAACTCAACAGCACAATCGATAACCTAGACTTAACAGACATATATAGAATATATCAACCATCATCAAGTGGATACACGTTCTTCTCAGTAGCAGCACATTGATCCTACTCAAAGATAGACCATATATTATGCCATGGGGCAATTCTTAGTAAATATAAAGGCATGGAAATAATACCATGCACCATATCTGATCATAATGGAATGAAATGGGAAATCAATGATAAAAGAAGGAAGGAAAAATCCTGCATCACATGGAAAATGAACAACATGCTACTGAATGATCAATGGGTAACAGAAGACATAAAGGAGGAGATAAAAAAATTCTTAGAGACAAATGACAATACAGACACAATGTACCGGAATCTATGGGACACAGTGAAAGCAGTTTTAAGAGGGAAATTCATTTATTGGAGTTCTTTCCTCAAAAAAAGAAAAACCAGCAAATAAATGAACTCATGCTACACCTCAAAAACCTAGAAAAGGAAGAGCAAAACAACAGCAAATGTAGTAGAAGACAAGAAATAATCAAATTTAGAGAAGAAATCAACAAAATTGAAACAAAGAAAAACATTGAAAAAATTGATAAAACTAAAAGTTGGTTTTTTGAAAAAATAAATAAGGTCGACAGGCCCTTAGCCATACTAATGAACAGAAGAAGAGAGAGAACTCAAATTACTAAAATACGGGATGAAAAAGGCAATATCACAACAGACACTACAGAAATAAAGAAGATAGTTAGAAAGTATTGTGAGACACTATATTCCAATAAAATTGAAGATAGTGAAGGTATTGATAAATTTCTTAAGTCATACGATCTGCCCAGATTGAGTCAGGAAGACACACACAATTTAAACAGACCAATAACAAAGGAAGAAATAGAAGAACCATCAAAGGACTGCCAACCAAAAAAAACCCTGGACTCGATGGGTATACAGCGGAGTTCTACAAAACCTTCAAAGAAGAACTAATACCAATATTATTCAAGCTATTTCAAGAAAAACAAAAAGAAAGAGCTCTTCCAAATTCATTCTATGAGGCCAACATCACCCTGATCCCGAAACCAGACAAAGACACTTTAAAGAAAGAAAACTACAGAACAATATCTCTAATGAACTTGGATGCAAAAATTCTCAATAAAATCCTGGCGAATCGAATACAGAAGCATATCAAAAAAATTGTGCTTCATGATCAAGTAGGATTCATCCCTGCGATGAAAGGCTGGTTCAATATTAGGAAATCAATAAATGTAATCCACCACATCAATAGACTTAAAGACAAGAACCATATGATCATCTCCATTGATGCAGAAAAAGCTTTCGACAAACTACAGCATCCCTTTATGTTCAAAACACTATAAAAACTAGGGATAAAAGGAACTTACCTCAACATGGTAAAAGCTATATATGCTAAAAATCAGGCTAGCATCATCCTAAATAGAGAAAAGCTGAAGAAATTCCCTCTAAAATCTGGAACAAGACAGGGATGCCCTCTATCACCACTTCTATTCAATTAAGTTCTAGAAATACTAGCCAGAGCAATTAGACAGACAAAAGAAAATAAAGGCATAAAAATAGGAAAGGAAGAATTTAAATTATCGCTATTTGTAGATGACATGATAATATATTTAACAGACCCAAAAGGGTCTACAAAGAAACGGCTTGAGTAAATAAATGAATTCATCAAAGTGGCAGGATATAAAATCAACACACATAAATCAAAGGCATTTTTGTAAATCAGCAACAAAACTTCTGAAATGGAAATGAGGAAAACCACTCCATTCACAATATCCTCAAATAAAATAAAATACTTGGGAATCAACCTAACAAAAGAGGTGAAAGATTTATATAATGAAAACTACAGAACTCTAAAGAGAGAGATAAAAGAAGATCTTAGAAGATGGAAAAATTAACCCTGTACATGGATAGGCAGAAATAACATTATCAAAATGGCAATATAACCCAAAGTTCTCTACAGGTTTAAAGTGATGCCAATCAAAATCCCAACAGCATTTCTTGTAGAAAAAGATAAAGCAATCATGAAATTCTTATGGAAAAACAAAAGACCCAGAATAACAAAAGCAACTCTAAGCAGTAAGTGTGAATCTGGAGTTATAGCGATATCAGAGTTCAAACTGTACTACAAAGCAATAGTACCAAACACAGTGTGGTACTGGTACCAAAACAGGCAGGTGGACCAATGGTACAGAATAGAGGACACAGAAACCAATCCACAAAATTACAACTTTCTTATATTTGATAAAGGGGCTAAAAGCATGCAATGGAGAAAGAATAGCATGTTCAACAAATGGTGCTGGGAAAATTGGAAATCCATATGCAAATAAATGAAACTGAATTTCTTTCTCTTGCCATGCACAAAGGTTAACTCAAAATGGATCAAGAAGCTAGATATAAAATCAGAGACACTGCGTCTGATAGATAAAAAGTTGGTTACGATCTTCATACTGTGGGGTCAGGCTCCAAATTCCATAATAAGACTCCCATAGCCCAAGAGTTAATAACAAGAATAAACAAATTGGACTTACTTAAACTATAAAGTTTTTTCTCAGCAAGAGAAACAATAAGAGAGGTAAATAGAGAGCCTACATCCTGGGAACAAATTTTTACCCCTCACACTTCAGATAGAGCCCTAATATCCAGAATATACAAAGAACTCAAAAAATTAAACAATAAGATAACAAATAATGTAATCAACAAATGGGACAAGGAACTGAACAGACACTTCACAGAGGAAGACATACAATCCATCAACAAGTACATGAAAAAATGCTCACCATCTCTAGCAGTCAGAGAAATGCAAATCAAAACCACCCTAAGATACCACCTCACTCCAGTAAGATTTGCAGCTATTATGAAGTCACAGAACAACAAGTGTTGACGAGGATGTGGGGAAAAGGGTACACTTGTACACTGCTGGTGGGACTGCAAATTGGTGAAGCAAACTTTGAAAGCAGAATGGAGATTCCTGGGAAAACTGGGAATGGATCCACCCTTTGAACCAGCTTTTGCCCTTCTCAGACTATTCCCTGAGGATCTTAAAAGAGCGTACTATAGGGATACTGCCACATCAATGATCATAGTGGCACAATTCAAAATAGGTAGACTGTGGAAACAAACTAGATGCCCTTCAATATATGAATGGATAAAAAAAAATGTGGCATCTATACACAATGGAGTATTATGCAGCACTAAAAAATGACAAAATCATAGAATTTGTAGGGAAATGGATGGCATTAGAGCAGATTATGCTAAGAGAAGGTAGCCACTCTTTAAAAAACAAAAGTCAAATGTCTTCTTTGATATAAAGAGAGCAACTAAGAATAGAACAGGGAGAAAGAACTTGAGGAAAAGATTAACATTAATCAAAGACGAGAGAGGAAAGCAAAAGGGAGAGAGAATGGAAACCACATGGAAATGGTAGGAGACCCTCAATGTTACACAAAATTACATATAAGAGGTAGTGAGGGGAAAGGGGGTGGAATAGGGAGAGAAGTGAAAAACAGCAGATGAGGTAGAGAGGGAAGATGGGAGGGGAGGGGAGGGAAGATAGTAGGGGATAGGAAATGTAGCACAATACAACAGTCACTTATATGACATTTTGTAAAAATATGAATGTGTAACCATTGTGATTCTGCAACTCGTATTTGGAGAAAATTGGGAGTTCATAACCCAATTGAGTCAAATGTATGAAAGATGATATACCATGAGCTTTGTAATGTTTTGAACAACCAATAAAAAATAAATAAATAAAGGTTTAAAATTGAGTGGGAAGATATCAGCTAAAAAAGTGTTGAGATGCATTCATTTTGCTAAGCAGAAACTTTGTTTTGTTTAGTTGTATCTATCACAAATTTATTGTACCAGAAAACTGGTTTTAAAAATGCACATAATTGAGACTAAAGGTTAATCCACCTACCCTCCTGAAAAATTCATAGTATTTCCTATATTTTTCATATTTCATTTTTTAGTGAATATTTTGTCATGGACCAGTTCTAGTCTTAGGCTATTCTACCAGAATACTAACTCAACTGACAAGTTGGTACAATGTGTTGGATTGTTCTTTTCATCTTTTATTTAATAGTTTCTAACTGATAATGTGTATTTTTTCTTATCTTTATTTGGACATACATACCCAACTTTATCTTTGCATTTTATGTTTTACTGGGAAAGAGACTCATCAAAAGCTCTGTATTATATGTATCAGTAATCAAACATTTAGAGATCGCAATTATTCTTAATTTTGCCTGAAAATATCTTTGTACCATTTTTCTTATAAAGATTTAGAATTATTAATACTGCCCCTACTGTAATAAGTAACTACTTACAAAAAGGATTAAACAATTGACTTTATATCAATTATGAATATGAAAATTACTAAAATAAGTATTTTTTAATTAACACACAATTGATAGAAATTGAAATCACAAGAAGGCCATTTGAAATGTCAGTGCATATTGTCCTTAAATAATAGGTTGTTCAAAAAAAAATTTCTCTAATTCATAAGAGTTAATATGCCATATTACAACTTAATGTGATATAAAACCTTAAATTATCAGTATTCATAAATAAGAATGATACCTGTTAACTTAAACATGTTTATTTGATTTTCACTGTAAGATGTTAATTCTGGAAGACTTGAAAATAAGAAAGACTTGGTGATTATAATTTTTAAATTTTCTCAAGAAAAAAGAATGACTATAAAATCAGTTTTAAATGTAAATTTCATAGCATACTAGTGTTTGTAATGACATGAGAGAAAAATACATAAGGAGGGAAAGTGAAAAAGAATAGAGAGAAGGGGGAAAACGATTAAGAAAGTGAGTAATGAAGAGGGTGAGGAGTGTTTGATGATAAGATAAAGTGGAGGAGCTGGGTTTCTGGCTCAGTGTTAACATGCTTGTCTAGCATGTGTGAGGCACTGGGTTATATTCTCATCACCACATACAAATAAATAAAATGAAGGTCTATGAACAACTGAAAAAATAAAAAATGAAAAAGGAGAAATATTACCAAAATTCCAAGTTTTTATAAATGTTAAATAAAAAACAATTATGTTACATAGCCTTATGCAATTTCTAGACTCCCCAAAATAGTCATTAAATGTTAGATTATTAGTGCTATAACTGAAAATCTATTGCTCTTTCCTCTACATTCTGTGGCATGCTAGTGCTAAAATAAAGTGTATTATGACACCAAAAAAAATCAAATATTTCTACAGTAACTGACCCAGTTTAACATCAATGCATGAAGATTCCTATGGGATATAATGTGTATTTTGATGTTCATTTTCATTCAAAACTCTTACATTACTATTTCTCCAGTTTATGCACATGATAGGATGTATATTTCATCCACAATTTAGCAAATTTATACGCATTTGTTTTACTTTCCATCACTTCCTGCTTCAGAACACATGGATTACTCCATGTTTCTTGACTGCTATTTTTAAGAGACTTCTTTATAAACACATTATTTTCGATTTCCATTATCAATTTTGAAGCAAAACTCACACAACCGTCATGATAAACCATAACCCTAATATTATCATTAGATATAAAAATGGTTGGAATGAATGATTGTATTTCAATATAAGATTTCTTGTATACTTTCAGATATCAATTTAATCCATTATGTAAAGTGGAACCAGTAATATTATTTATTCACAGTATGGTCTATTCATGCATTATCTCTATATTGATAGACACAGGGTACACCTCTGTGTACGCCCAATAATAATTTGTATATCTTCAAAATATTGCTCCCAGAAATGGTGGAAGAAATACTCATGTCAACTGATTTATACATACATTTTATCACAGTAGTATTCTGGACACAAAATGCAAAGGTCACACTTAGGATTCTCCCAAAAGCCTAAATGGAAAGTGAACATGGATTACTAAACTAATCCATGTCCAGGTTGCCTAATGCTCTCAAATGTCAATCATATTGGTGACTACATATGTGTTTCTTCTGAAGATTACATTTTCAATCTCAACCCTGTTGAGAATGTCTAAACCTATGACTCATTTTATAATTTGCCTGATTTCTTAATCTCTATTGATATCTGCTTTCCTACTATTTTCCCCAGTTCATCATTGTGACTGACTTTTCACATGTGCTGACATATATATTCAATCTCTACCCGACACCCTATTGCTAAAGAACTTTTGGTCCAAATCCTATACTCAATCTTCTTCCTAAACCTACCGACTATCTTCCTAATCCTAGCGACAAATCCTTTTTGACTGGATGTTCTCTTCGTTATTCAATCATCCAAGGTGCAAATTCCTGTTCCATTGTATATTGCTTTATCTGAGACATATGTGCAGTACATAAGTCAAAGCTAATTAAACCACTCAAGGGGCAAATGCCCTTCTGGGCTTCAAATCATACCTAGATTTCTTTTTCCATACTTATATTTCACCCACAAGTTAGCAAAATTATTTGCATTTTTGTCACTTTCAATTACTTCCTACTTCAGAACACATGCATTCCTCTATGTTTCTTGACTGGTCTTTTCATGAGACTTCTTTCCAAACACATTATTTTCCATTTCCATACTCACTTTTGAAGCAGAACTCACACACCTTTCATGATAAAATATAACCCTAATATTACCATTAGATATATAACTCATTGGAATGAATGATTCTATATAAATATAAGATTTCTTATATATTTTTAAATATCAATTCTATCAATCCATTATTTAAAGTGGAATCAGTTATATTATTTATTCACAGTATTGTCAATTCATGCATTATTTCTATATTCATAGACACAGGGTACACCTCTGTGTACGCCCAATAATAATTTGTATATCTTCAAAATATTGCTCCCAGAAATGGTGGAAGAAATACTCATGTCAACTGATTTATACATACATTTTATCACAGTAGTATTCTGGACACAAAATGCAAAGGTCACACTTAGGATTCTCCCAAAACCTAAATGGAAAGTGAACATGGATTACTAAAATCATCCATGTCCAGGTTGCCTAATGCTCTCAAATGTCAATCTTATTGGTGACTACATATTTGTTTCTTCCTAAGATTATATATTGAAACTCAACCCTGTTGATAATGTCTAATCCTATCACTCACTTTGTACTTTGCCTGATTTCCTAATGTCTCTATTGATATCTGCTTTCCTACATATTTTCTGCATTTCATCATTGTGACTCATTCTTCACATGTGCTGACATTTACATTCACTCTCTAACCGAAACCCTATTGCTAAAGAACTTTTGGTCCAAATCCTATACTCACTCTTCTTCCTAAACCTACGGACTATATTCCTAATCCTACCGACTATCCCTTTTTGACTGGATGTTCTATTCTACATTCAATCATCCAAGTAACGGTCGGGCGAGCGTTGGAAGAAGAGACCACCAAGTGTCTATCTCATGTAACAGCAAAGGGTTTATTGGGGTTCCAGCATGCTGGGGCTCAGAGTTCACTTGAAAAGAGTAGAGAGCCCTGAGAACACCTTAAGCAGATGTTATAAACTTTTCCTTGCGAGTGCAGGGAGGGAAGTTAATTGAGGTGTCAGGGCGAGTGTTCAGTTTGCATGCAACCTGGTGGGGGAGTACATTCTGCAGTTTGGCAGTTGTGGACAGCACATTCTGGGAACAAGATTGGCAAAAATTTCTCAAGATTTCAACAGTGTTTTGTTAAGTGTACAGAAAAACAGGAAGTGACAACTACATATTTTATTAACCTTTCATTCGACACTTCTTTTTCTGGCTACTTTTAATCATAAATATGATCATTGGGTGGTGTCACATTCCATGTCTGCTAGTGGGGTATTACCATTAGTTTAACTTGTCCAATTTGAGCCTGGAGAAAATAAATTACATGGTTGAGCAAGCAGGGTTTTATAGTTAGCAATAATGTGAGGATTATTATTGGACCCGCCAGGATTGATAAATGCGTAGTTAACCAGGGGGACTTTGTGAACCAAGATTCAAACCACCCTTTTTGGGCCTCTCTCTCTCGTTGACGCTCTTCAAGTCGTCATTTTAATTTACTCATAGATTTTTTTTACAACTCCAGTATGGTTGGCATAGAAACAACATTCTTCCATCAATGCAAAACAAAGGCCCTCTTCGATCATGAAGAGAAATTCCAATCCTCGACTGTTCTGTAAAACAACTTCAGAGAGATAGGTTAAAGATTCCTGCAATGCTGTGATGGAGGTTTCTAATATCTTTAAGTTTTGGCCTATTGCTGCTTCTATTTGGGTCATTTGTTTTGTCCCATGGACCAAGGCAGTGGTTCTTGTGCCCACCCCTGCAGCAACATGTATTCCTAATAGGATGGCGAAAGTGAGGGATATATGTTCCCAGTGGAACCAGGTTTTATGCCCCCCTATTTGATCTTCAAATGAACCTGTGTCATGATAGAGCACTCTGGGAAACATTTGCACAACTACACAATTAATCACATCTTTTGACCACTTCATGAAAACATAAACAATGTTTTAAGTATATAGAATTATACTGTTGTAGGGATGGACAAGGCAAGGCACCTAAGATAGTACCAAAGACAGGAAAACAGTCCTATTTGTTTGCAACCATATTCAGAGGGCATTACTTCTGTTGTAATCAATTAAATCCCTGGAATCCCAAGTTTAGGTAGTTTCAGAATTTTGTACCCAACATATAAGGGAAGGGGCTCAGAAGTTCACAGTCTTAAGAAGTTCACAAGAAGCCGTTTGTCTTCTTTTTTTTCCTCTGTTCTGGGACACCTGGGTGAGGGAGAGCTTTATATTCCCTTTATTTTTCCCCCTGCCAACTGTTACCATGGAGCACAGTTGGTAACTTCTTTATCTTACAAATGTAGCCATCTATGTGAAGCCTCAGCTCAAGGCCAAGGCCTTGTTCACATATTTTGTGAAAAATTAGTATGGGGGTGTCTAGCTTAGGATTGCAGATTTTTTTAGCCAGTGGCCAAGTAGAATAGGGCAACACGAAAAGTGGAATTTTATCTACTTAGAAATCTTTTATTGGGACTCTTTTGCTGAAATTCCTAAATTCAGCTATGTTGGAGATTTCTGGAGAAGGTCAGTTAAGACTTTTCTGTGGGCCTGGTACAGAGGGGGAAGACGGGGAAGGAATGGCTGTGAGCAGTTCCGTGGATCTGAGAATGAGGTAGGAGAAATGTAAAAGAATAATGGAAAAGGGGTTTTGGATTTTTCTAGGAACAAATCTTGAGCAGTACAATAGGTACAGCAGAGGGTAAGATGGGAGTTAGTATCCCAAAAAGCATTTGAGGGACTTTAAATACTTAGTAACATGTTTTCAGTGATGAAAAAGCAACTTTAAAGGCCATTTACATTGCATCTTGCATAAGGGTGTGAGGGCTCTTCTCAGCTGGTTTGGGCTTTGTGTTAGGTAGTAAGAGGACCTGGAGGGACCCAGTGCGGGCAATGACAGGAGAAGAGAGGAGTGAGTTGGTTGAGGTGTACCTCAGTACCTGCTACCTCAAGAAGGGGGCAACGGTCTTAGAACAGGCGGAGGTTTGGGTTTTTGATCTAGTAATTGGAGGGGAGAAATCAGGTTGCATAGGTGAGAGTAAGAGCAGAGAGTCTGGAGCAGAAGGCTGAGGGTGAGGATCTATTGTAGAAGCATAGTTCAGGATGTGAGCAAAGGAGGGAAAAGGCCTCCACATAGGGGAATCTCCTTTTACCCTTTTCAGCACTTGCAGAAGTTAAAAAGGTCACGCAGAATTTGAGGATCCAGAGACCCCTCTGGGGGCCATCAATTTTGGTTTTCTAATTGGTAATATGGCCAATGTTGTGTACAGAATTTGATGAGGAGTTTGGGTTCCATCAAGCAGTCCCTGTATGCTCACATCCTCATGACTTACAGAAGAAGCCGGCTTTCCCCCAACACAGCCTTGACTGTTTGTGGCTTTGATAGTCCGCCGGGCAAACATAGTAATCTAGGCTAGCCAACCTGCATCTGGCTCGCGTGTCCCTACATCCATAATATTTGTTTCCATTATCTATGGTAGAGAAGGGATTTAATGGAATTTTAGTGGGATCCACTTCATCAGGGATATCCCAATGGAAAAGACCTATAGCCAGCTGACAAATGTTTCTGTGGAGAGATGGCGACCATGTCCCTAAGTGGGCTGTATGCGAGATAGACCATACTTCTTGTCCAGTAAGATTTGTGATCAGCCATCGCTGCTGAATGGGCTGATGAGGGTTAGGACTACTGGTGGTCAAGGGGAGAGTCTATTGCGTTATCCACATGGCAAATACACAATTTGAAAGCGTTACCAGTCTTTTACAGTTTCCAGCCAGAGTCTGGACAGGGCACAGGCTTGAGATTAGAGGTATGGATCCAGGAAGTGATTCTGTCTACCTTTACTGCTGTAGGTGTTATAAGTAGCACCTGCTATGGTCCCTTCCAGCAGGGTTCCAGGGATGACACCTGATGTCGTCTAATGTAGACAAAGTCTCTTTCTTGATATTGATGTTGATTCCCCTCGTCACTGGGTTGGTAGGCAGTGTCCATCTGTCTTCACAGGTATCTATGTGGCTCTGGCTGAAAGACAATATCTCTAACTTTTTAAAGTAGTGGGAAGTAGAAAGATCCTTCTAGGGTCCATCCAAATCCAAAGGTGAGCCATTCTGAGGCACAGAGAGTCTGCCAGGTCCAGCATTTTACTGAAAAAGAAAGATTCTGATCCCTTAAGCAAACTTTGTTGCAGTGAACAAGGGTCAGAGACAGAGGCATTGAAGTGCTTTGTCCCATAATGAAAGATACACAAACAGTAAAAGCAACAACACATGACACAGACAAGACAAGACAATAAAGACAGGATATGGAAGTCCAACACTGAGACCAGGACTGAGTAGTTGGCAAAACTCGATGGGTTGGCAATACCGAATCTGAAACAAAATATCACTGAGTCATGGAGACTATTGTTCCTCGATTTTCTGAGTCCTCTATGACGTCCCCCAGGGACTTGGCCTGTGGATCTGTGACATGACTGTCAGCCACCATCGGAGAGAGCTCACGCTCTTCATCGACATCCATTTTGCCAAGCCCTGGCCTGAAACCTGAAACCAGAAAGAGGCACCTTACTTACCCCGAGAGGAGTTCGTTGGGGTCGCTTGTCCACGGCTGCCGGATCTCGGTGGAACCTCCATATGTAAAGGTCCGGTGACAATCGGGTGAAGAGACCACCAAGAGACTGTCTCATGCAAAGCAAAGGGTTTATTGGGGGTCCAGCATGCTGGGGCTCAGAGCTCACTTGAATAGAGCAGAGAGCCTTGAGAACAGCTTAAGCAGAGCTTATATATTTGCCTAGGAGAGGGCAGGGGGGGAAGTTTATTGATGGGTCCGGGCGAGTGAGCGGTTTGTGTGCAACCGGTTGAGGGAGTACATTCTGCAGTTTGGCAGTTTTGGACAGCACATTCTGGGAATAAGACTATCAAAAAGTTCTCAAGATTTCAACAGTGTTTTGTTAAGCATACAGAAAAACAGGAAGTGACAAGTACTTATTTTATTAACCTTTCACTGCGAACTATACTTTTCCAGAATTCCTAATGTTTCTATTGTGTTATTTAAAGTTCATTTTTATTCAAACCTGGTACGTAATTATTTCTTCAGTTTATGGACATCATTAGATATATCCATTCATTCACAAGTTCACAAATTTATAAACATTTGGTTCACTTTCAATCACTTCCTTCTTTGGAAGACATATATTCCTCCATGTTTCTTGACTGGTCTTTTTACTAAACTTCTTTCTAAACATATTATTTTCGATTCCATAATCATTTTTGAAGCAAAACTCACACACTATTCATGATAAATGATAACCCTAACATTACCATTAGATATATAACTGGTTGGAATGAATGTATGTATATCAATATAAGATTTCCTATATATTTTCAGATATCAATACAATCCATTATTTAAATTTGGAACCAGTTATATAATTTATTCACAGTAGGGTCTATTAATGCATCATCTCTATATTCATCAAAACAGGGTAAACCTATTAGTATCCCCAGTACTAATTTATAAGTTTTCAAAATATTGCTCACAGAAATGGTGGAAGAAATACTCATGTCACCTTAGCTACATATGCATATTATCACAGTAATATTCTGGACACAAAATGCAAAGGTCACACAGAACATAATTTAAGCTATGTATCCCAATCAAGGGCCCAAAGTCCTTCTGGGCTTCAAATATTACCTAGATTTCTGTTTTCATACTTATATTTCACCTCCATATTCTTATAAATATCGCAGGTTCCCAATATCATTATTCATCCAGCAAAATGATTCATAACCCAAATCGAACATGCTATTAACCCTAACCATTCTGTAAACTGAGATTGTTCACTCAATCTCACTTTACAGAAGAGCAGGGACAAAGTTAGTATTACAATACAGGAAGTTAGGAGATCTTTCACCTGCTGAGTACCTCAAAATCCATGCAGAAATGATCCCTGGAGAAGACGTAGGCAGCTATGAAGGACCTGAAACAGCAAAAGTCATCTGCCTTTGCAAACCATCCGATCAGGATGAAAGGATGTGTCTCAATCAGCCTATCTCTTCTTAATGTAGGGATGATGTATGAAACCAGGAATGTGTGGAGAGCTGTTCCCAGGTGCCTATGTTTCTATACCATTCTAACTTGTGAAAGTGTCACAGGAAATAGAGGCTGCCTCCTTTTCCTGAGACACTAGGAAGCAACTGTTACGACAAAGTGGTGGCCAAGACAGTGGCCTCATTCATTTTCTGAAGGAAGTGACCTCACCTCACTTCCTTGGTGATGGAAATCTCTGAATTTTGTGATCCAAGAAGCCAGGCACCCAGAGCCAGTCCCAGTCCCAGTCCAAGTGGGCTCACTTGTTTGGATTTACCAAGAGGCTAGATAAATACCAAGAAATTTTTGAAATTCCCATGACCAGATGGTATTGGAGAACATTTGGATGCACTTTTAGTGATCATGAGTGTACCAGACAGTGCCTTGATTGACTGGGATTTATGACAATGGTGTAGAACAGAGATGCTATTAAGTTGGACCCTCCTGAGTAGTGAGCCCTGAGCTGTGGTGTGCAGGTGTGTGATGAATCATCTGTGGTTGCGCCATGTGGATTTGCCATTGATTTCCAAATGGCTTGTCACTGACATGGTGCAGTGACCAGACACTTATATGTAAAGGTGTCTTGTTAAATTGATAGTTTTCAGGGCAATGTGCAGAATCAGGTTGCTATAGACAAGGGGGCAAGCTATGTGGGAATGAAGCCTGCTTGGTGCATTCTCTTGTAGACCCTGAAAAACCACAAGTGACAAAACTCCCTCCAGCACTGTGTTCCAGTTGAACCCCTTGTATTTCGTGAGGCAAATACCAAACTCCCAGTGCTGCAGCAGGAAACACCACGAAAAGTGGAGGATGAACAAAAGGCTTCACAGTCCACACGGGGAGACACTTAGACCCCAGTGGCCACAGTTTACATACAAAGAGAGAATTCAGCACTGCTGCCTCATGTGCATTGGAAAGCAAGAAAGAGTGTCCTCCAGGTCACATAGATGCAGACCCAGCTTTGATGATCTCACTACAAAGGAAGCTAAAGCTACTGACAACAACATATATTTCAAGTGCCCATCCTCAGAGGAAGTTTCTCTAGAAGTCTTTAGGCCAGCACACCTCCATATTTGTGGAGTGTTTACCCTGTACCTTACTTTGGGATACTCCTCTACCACCTCCAAGTTTGTGACCTCCTAAATATTTTCCATTCCAGATATGTATTTACAGATTTTCTAACTCTTCTACTCTAATTGTTTCTTATTTGGGGAGATGGTAACGTCAAGGCATTGTTCTGGATGAAAGTGGGAAGATTTTTGTGTAGCACATATTTGTATACACATTGGATTCATTTTCCAATTTTCCATTCCAAAAACTGAATCCCTGACACTAACACGTACCCTACAAAACGCTGACTACTAATCCTAATATGATGGAGAAAAATGACCCAAACCGAATAGAAAAACAAGCAGTTCTGAAGAGGCATGGTGTATAGTCGGACTTGCCTTTTGCATGATAAAGTGTAGGTGTTATAAACCTAGTCAAGTTTTAATTGAAATAGTTCTCCATGTGTTTTTTTTTCTTTGATATTTATTGTTTGTTCTTCAAAACATTACATAGTTCTTGACATGTCATATTTCACACTTTGATTCAAGTAGGTAATGAACTTCCATTTTTCCCCGTATACAGATTGCAGCATCCCATCAGTTACACATCCACTGTTTTGCATATTGCTATACTAGTGTCTGTTGTATTCTGCTGCCTTTCCTGTCCTCTACTATCTCCCATCCCCTCCCCTCCAATCCTCTCAATGTACCCCATCTGCTGTAATTCATTTCTTCCCCTTGTTTTCGTCCCCTTTCCGCTCACTTCATCTTGTATTTAATTTTGTATAACCATGAGGGTTTCCTTCCATTTCCATGCAATTTTGCTTCTCTTTCCTTTTCCCTCCCACCTCTCACCCCTGTTTAATGTTAATCATCTTCTCATTCTCTTCCTTCCAACTCTGTTCTCAGTTACTCTCCTTATATCAAAGAAAACATTTGGCATTTGTTTTTCAGTGATTGGCTATCTTCACGTAGCATAATATGTTCTAATGCCATCCATTTCTCTGCAAATTGTATGATTTTGTCATTTTTTAATGCAGAGTAATACTCCATTGTGTATAAATGCCACATTTTTTTAATCCATTCATCTATTGAAGGGCATCTAGGTTGGTTCCACAGTCTTCCTATTGTGAATTGTGCTGCTATGAACATAGATTTATCAGTGTCCCTGTAGCATGCTCTTTTTGGGTCTATAGGGATTAGACCGAGAAGGGGAATTGCTGGGTCAAATGGTGGTTTCATTCCCAGCTTTCCAAGAAATCTCCATACGGCTTTCCAAATTGGCTGCGCCAATTTGCAGTCCCACCAGCAATGTACAGGTGTACCCTTTTCCCCACATCCTCGCCAGAACTTGTTGTCGTTTGACTTCATAATGGCTGCTAAGCTTACTGCAGTGAAATGGTATCTTAGGGTGGGTTTGTTTTGCATTTCTGTGAATGCTCGAGATGGTGAGAATTTTTTGATGTACTTATTGATTGATTGTATGTCCTCCTCTGAGAAGTGTCTGTTCAGGTCCTTGGCCCATTTGTTGATTGGGTAATTCATTTTCTTATTGTTAATTTTTTTTGATTTCTTTGTATAACTCTGGATATTAGGGCTCTATCTGAAGTGTGAGGAGTCAAGATTTGTTCCCAGGGTGTAGGCTCCCTTTTTACCTCTCTTATTGTTTCTTTTTCTGAGAAAAATCTATTTAGTTTGAGTAAGTCCAGTTTGTAGATTCTAGTTATTAACTCTTATGCTATGGGTGTCCTATTGAGGAATTTGGAGCCCGACCCCACAGTATGTAGATCATAGCCAAAGTTTTCTTCCATCAGATGCCGTGTCTCTGATTTGATATCAAGCTCCTTGATCCATTTTGAGTTAACTTTTGTGCATGGAGAGAGAAAGGGATTCAGTTTCATTTGTTACATATGGAATTCCAGTTTTTCCAGCACCATTTTTAAAAGATGCTATCCTTCCTTCATTTCATGCTATTAGCTCCTTTATCAAATATAAGATAGCTGTAATTTTGTGGATTGATTTCTGTGTCCTCTATTCTGTACCATTGGTCCACCCACCTGTTTTGGTACCAGTACCATGCTCTTTTTGTTACTATTGCTCTGTAGTATAATTTGAGGACTTGTATCGCTAAACCGCCTGATTCACACTTCCTGCTTAGAGTTGTCTTTGATATACTGGGTTTTGTATTTTTCCATATGAATTTCATAATTGTTTTATCTATTTCTACAAGAAATGCCCTTGGGATTTTGATTGGCATTGCATTAAACCTATAGAGAACTTTTGGTAATATCGCCATTTTGATGATGTTAATTCTGCCTATCCATGAACAGGGTATATTTTTCCATCTTGTAAGATCTTCTTCTATTTCTCTCTTTAGGGTTCTGTAGTTTTCATTGTGTAAGTCTTTCACATCTTTTGTTACGTTGATTCCCAAGTATTTTATTTTTATTTTGAGGATATTCTGAATGGAGTGGTAGTCCTCATTTCCATTTCAGAGGATTTGTTGCTGATATACAGGAATGCCTTTGATTTATGATTGTTGATTTTATATCATGCCACTTTGCTGAATTCATTTACTAACTCTAATAGTTTCTTTGTAGACCCTTTTGGGTCTGCTTGGTATAGAGTCATGTCATCTGCAAATAGTGATAATTTAAGTTCTTCTTTTCCTAATTTTATGCCTTTAATTTCTTTCATTTGTCTAATTTCTCTGGCCAGTGTTTCGAGAACTATGTTGAACAGAAGTCGTGAGAGAAGGCATCCCTGTCTTGTTCCAGATTTTAGAGGGAATGCTTTCAATTTTTTCACAATTCAGAATGATACTAGCCTGAGGCTTAGCATAGATTGCTTTTACAATATTGAGGTATGTTCCTGTTATCCCTAGTTTTTCTAGAGTTTTGAACATAAAGGGATGCTGTACTTTGTTGAATACTTTTTCTGCATCTATTGGGGTGATCATATGGTTCTTATTTTTAAGTCTATTGATGTGGTGAATAACATTTATTGATTTCCGTACATTGAACCAGCCTTGTATCCCAGGGATGAATCCTACTTGATCATGTTGCACAATTTTTTAAATATGTTTTTGTATCTGATTCGCCAGAATTTTATTGAGGATTTTTGCATCTAGGTTCATTAGAGATATTGGTCTGTAGATTTGTTTCTTTGAAGTGTCTTTGTCTGTTTTATGAATCAGGGTGATATTGGCCTCCTAAAATGAATTTGGAAGTTCTCTCTCTTTTTCTATTTCCTGAAATATCTTGAAAAGTACTGGTATTAGTTCCTCTTTAAAGGTTTTGAAAAACTCTGCTGTATACCCATTCGGTCCTGTTCTTTTCTTAGTTGGTAGTCATTGGATGGTTTCTTCTATTTCCTCAATTAATATTGGTCTGCTTAGGTTGTCTGTATCCTCCTGACTCAATCTGGGCAGATCATATGACTTAAGAAATTTATCAATGCCTTCACTATCTTCTAATTTATTGGTGTATAAGGATTCAAAATAATTTCTGATTATCTTCTGTATTTCAGAAGTGTCTGTTGTGATATTGCCATTTTCATCCAGTATGATAGTAATTTGAGTTCTCTCTCTTCTTCTCTTTGTTAACATGGCTAAGAGTCTGTCAATTTTATTTATTTTTCAACTTTTAGTATTGTCAAATTTTTCAATTGATTCTTTTGTTTTGATTTTATTAATTTCAGCTCTGATTTTAATTATTTCTTCCCTTCTACTTCTTTTGCTGTTGTTTTGCTCTTTTTTTTCTAGGATTTTGAAATGAACTATGAGATCATTTATTTGTTGTTTTTTTTTTCTTTTTTTAAGGAAAGAACTCCAAGCAATGAATTTTCCTCTTATAACTGCTTTCAATGTGTCCCATAGATTCTGATATGTTCCGTCTGTCTTTTTCATTTATCTCTAAGAATTTTTTATTTTCCTCCTTGATGTCTTCTATAACCCATTGATCATTCAGTACGTATTGTTCATTCTCCAAGTGATGCATGAAGTTTCCTTCCTTCTTTTATTGTTGATTTTTCAGTTTCATTCCATTATGATCAGATAAGATGCCTGGTATTATCTATACTCCTTTATATTGTCTAAGAGTTGCCATGTGACATAATATATGATCTATTTTTGAGAGGTATCCATGTGCTGCTGAGAAAAAAGTGTAACTGCTTGATGTTGGGTGGTATATTCTATATATGTCTATTAAGTCTATGTTATTAATTGTGTTATTCAGTTCAATAGTTTCCTTATTCAACTTTTGTTTGGAAGATCTGTCCAGTAGTGAGAGAGGTGTGTTGAAGTCTCCCATGATTATTGTATTGTGGTCTATCAGACTCTTGAACTTGAGAAGAGTTTTTTTGATGAACATAGCTGAACCATTGTTTGGGGCATATATATTTATGATTGTTATGTCTTGTTGGTGTATGGTTCCCTTGAGCAGTATGTAGTGTCCCTCTTTATCCCTTTTGCTTAACTTTGGCTTGACATTTATTTTATTTGATCTGAGTATGGACACTCCTGCTTGTTTCTGAAGTCCATATGAGTGATATGATTTCTCCCAACCTTTCAACTTCAGTCTATGTTTCTCTTTTCCTATCAAATGCGTCTCCTGCAGGCAGAAAATTGTTGGGTCTTCTTTCGTGATCCATTCTACTAGCCTGTGTCTCTTAATTGGTGAGTTTAAGCCATTAATATTTAGGGTTACTATTGAGATATGGGTTGTTATTCCAGCCATATTTGTTTATTTATGTTACTAACCATGTTTTTTTTCCTCTTTGATTATTTCCCCCCCCCCTTTACTGTACTACCTCCCACTGTTGGTTTTCATTGTTATTTTCCATTTCGTCTTCCTATAATGTTTTGCCAAGGATCTTTTGAAGAAATGGTTTTCTAGCTGCAAATTCTTTTAACTTTTGTTTATCATGGAAGGTTTTAATTTTATCTTCCATCCTGAAGCTTAAATTCGCTGGATACACAATTCTTGGTTGGAACCCAATTTCTTTCAGTGTTTGAAAAATGTTATTCCAAGATCTTCTAGCTTTCAGAGTCTGTGTTGAAAGATCAGCTGTTATCCTGATTGGTTTACCCCTAAATGTAATCTGCTTCCTTTCTCTTTTAGCTTTTAAAATTCTCTCTTTATTCTGTATGTTTGGCATCTTCATTATAATATGTCTAGGTCTTTATCTCTTATGATTTTGCACATTCGGCATATTGTAGGCTTCTATGATTTGGGATTCTGTCTCATTCTTCATGTCTGGGAAGGTTTCTCATAATATTTCATTGAATAGATTGCTCATTCCTTTGTTTTGCACCTGTATACCTTCCTGTATCCCAATTACTCTTAAGTTTTTTCTCTTCATGTTATCCCATATTTCTTGGATTTTCTGCTCATGGTTTCTTAACAGTCTTGCTGAGCTGTCTATGTTCTTTTCAAGTTGAAATACTTTGTCTTCATTGTCTGATGTTCTATCTTCTACGTGATCTACTCTGCTGGTAGTATTCTCAATTGAGTTTTTAAGTTGGTTTATTGCTTCCTGCATTTCTATGATTTCTGTTTGTTTTTTTTTTATAACCTCTATCTCCCTGTATAGTTGATCTTTTGCTTCTTGGATTTGTTTATGTAATTTATTGTTGAAGTGATCTTTCATTGTCTGATTTTGCTGTATAATGTCTCCCTGTTGACTCAGATCATCGGAAGCAAGTATATCCTAAATTCTTTATCTGACATTCCATCTGCTGCAGATATTACCTCTTCTAATGTTGAGTTGACCTGCATTGCTTGTGGTCCTTTCTTTCCTTGTCTTTTCCTACTGTTCTCGTTTTTTTCTGTTTGGTGGAACTTTTGTGTTATTGAATTTTACCCCTAAATGTTTATATTGCTATTGTATTCATGAAAAGTCTCCCTCACAGGTGTGGGCGGTGGCTCTGCCCCTCCTCCAATTGGGGCAATGTGCCTACCACACCAGCAGCCCTCTGGACCTGTTCTGCCGGTCGGTAGCCTGTCCGCCTACCTTGCAGGAGCGGGCAGTTGCTCTACCCCTCTTCGGGCGCTGGTCCTGTTCAGCCAGTGGGTCACAGGTCCACCTACCTTGCAGGCGCAGGTGTCGGCTCTGCCCCTCCGCGTGCCGCTGGGCCTCTTCTGTCTGTGGATTGCAGGGCTGTCTACATTGCAGGCGCGAGTGGCAGCTCTGCCCCTCCCTAAACCGGGGCGATATATCTACCAGGCTGGTAGGTTGCTGGGTCTGTTCTGCCAGAGGGTGAGAGGTCCACCTGCTTTCCAGGCACGGGCAGTGGCTTGGCCCCTCCCCAAACCTGGTTATATGTCTAGCACCGTGGCGGGGCCTAGCGCCTGGTCTGTCGGTGTTCGCAGGTCTGCCTACTTCGCAGGCGCGGGGGCCGGCTCTGCCCCTCTGAAGGCAGCTGGGCCTCTTCTGCCGGTGGGTCACAGGTTCACCTATCTAGAAGTTGCAAGGGGTGTCTCTGCCCCTCCGCGGGTTGCTGGGCCTGTTCTCCCTGTGGGTCGCATGTCCGCGTTCCTTGCAGGGGCGCAGCGGCTCTGCCCAACCCCCAACCAGGGCGATGTGGTTTTTACGATTGCGGGCCGCTAGGCCTGTTCTACCGGTGGCTCGCAGGTCCGCCTACCTTACAGGCGCGGTTGGCGGCTCTGCCCCTCCCTTCTCCGTGTGTTTTTAAAGTTAACAAATATGAGAATTCCTGTCTCCATTTCTCTGTACCCTATTCAGCACATGTATTTTTATATGCACATATAGAATCCTACCTGGTATCACATGTAGATACTTGTGAGGTTGCTGACTTGGCAAATACAAATTGTGAGAAGAGATCACTCCTCTTAAATGCTGTTGGAACTTACAAAACAAACTATGGGTGAGCTTCCTAGTTGAACAACATTATACTTAAATTGATGTTCAGAAAAGTGAAGATTTTTGGTTTTGTGGATGATATATATTTCATGATGTATTTCGATTGGCATTTATATTGCTACATTTTAATGTATATGTGTGTGTGTGTGTGTGTGTGTGTGTGCATATATATATGTATTAACTCTCCAGATTTTTCAAAATATGAAATGTATGTGTCTTATTATATACTCCCTAAATTCATTGATGTTAATGAATGTGGATTTTTATTAAACTTTTCATAAGAATATTCTCTGGAATATTAATCCACCTGAAATATATATTTGTTTCCTAGTACTGAAAGCTAACTTCAGTGAATGGTGCATACAAATCCTAATATTGCTACAGTAAATGACTCAGTTTAACATCAATGCAAGTAGATTCCTATGGGACATGATATGTACTTTGACGTTCATTTTTATTCAAAACTGGTACATTAATATTTCTTCAGTTTTTGCACATAATAGAATACATTTTTCATTCACAAATTCACAAATTTATAGGATTTTTTTTCACTTTCAATTACTTCCTGCTTCAGAACATATGTATTCCCCCAGGTTTCGTGACTGTTGTTTTAATGAGACTTCTTTCCAAGCACATTATTTTTGATTTCCATAATCATTTTAGAAGCAAAACTCACAGACACTTCATGATAAACCATAACACTAATATTACCATTAGATGTATAACTGGTACGAATGATTGTATGAATATCAATATAAGTTTTCCAGTATATATCCAGATATCAATTCAATCCATTATTTAAATTTTGAACCAGTTATATTATTTATTCACAGTATGGTCTATTCATGCATTATCTCTATATTCGTATAACACAGCCTATACCTATTTGTACCCACAATACTAAATTATATGTCTTCAAAATATTGCTCCCAGAAATGGTGGAAGAAATACTCATGTCATCTGATCTATATATACATTAATCACAGTAATATTGTGGAAACAAAAAGCAAGGTCACACTTATGATTGTACCAAATCCTGAATGGAAAGTGAGCATGGATTAAAAAAAAAATCCATATCCAGGTTGCCTAATGCTCTCAAAGTGAATCCTATTGGTGACTACATATTTGTTTCTTCCTGAAATTACATATTCAACTTCAACCCTGTTGAAAATTTCTAATCCTATCACTCACTTTATACTTGTCCTGATTTCCTAATGTCTCTATTGATATCTGATTTCCTGTATTTTTTCCCCAGTTTATCACTGTGACTGACTCTTCACATGTGCTGACATTTACTTTCAGTCTCTACCCAAAACCCTATTGCTAAAGATCTTTTGGTCCAAATTCTATTCACACTCTTCATTCTAAACCTACCGAATATCTTCCTAATCCACCAACTATCCCTTTTGGACCAGATGTTCTCTTCGACATTCAATCATCCAAAAGACAAGATCCTATGCCACTGTATATCAATTTATCTGAGACACCTGTGCAGAACATAATTGAAAGCTAAGAATCCCAATCATGGGGCCAATTCCCTTGTGTCCTTCAAAAATTACCTAGATTTCTTTTTTCATACTTATATTTCACCTATATATTCTTGAAAATATCGCAAAATCCCAATACCATTATTCATCGCAGAGAATGATTCCTAACCAAAATGGAACCTGTTATTAACCTTAACCATACAATGTTCCCTCAATCTAACTTTACAGAAGAGGAGGGACAGAATTGGTCTTCCAATACAGGAATGTAGGGGATCTTCCATGCAGAAATGATCCCTGGAGAAGATTTAGGCAGCTATGAAGGACCTGAGAGAGCAAAAGTCATCTTGGCAAACAACCCGGTCAGGATGAAGGGATGTGTCAGAATCAGCCTCACTCTTCTTAATGTAGAGAAGATGGACCAAACCAGGCCACTGTGGACAGCTGTTCCCGGCTGCCTATGGTTGATATACAATTCTCAGTTGTGAAAGTATCACAGGAAATAGGGGCAGCCTCCATCTCATGGGAACCTTGGAAGCAAATTTTAGGACAAAGTGGTTTCCAAAGCAGTGACCTCATTCAGTTCACAAAGGAGGTGACCTTCCTCACTTCCTTGGTGATAGAACTCTCTGAACTTGGGATCCAGGAAGCCAGGCAACCAGAGGCAGTCCCAGTACCATTCCCAGTGGGCTCACTTATTTGGATTTACAAAGAACAGAGTCATTCTTTCTTGGTACCTACTGATGTGAGAATGGCCAAATTTCAGGAGAGCTCAGAAGAGGGGCCTTTCCTGAGAAAGCAGGTAGTTGCTCACAGCTGGCTCCTGACCACTTCGCAGATTTGGCCAAGGAGACCAGGTCTGAGACAGGACAGGACATTTCAGGGAACATAATAAGGCCCACAAGTCAGAGGACACTCCGGATTGTCACAGACCTCTTTGGGGGAAGGAGGTGCCTTTGTGGGTGTGAGTGTGAGTTTGTGGTTTTGTCTCATGTTCTAAGAATAGGTAAAAAAGGTGGTTTGTTTGGTTTGGAGTGGACTGTTCCTAGTAAGTCGTTTCACAAAGTGAGTGTTTCAATGTCTGTGTATCCCACTGTGTCCATGGTTGTCGACATTTGAAAAGAGAATTCATCAATGGATGTGTCCTGTTTAGTAGAATCCTTCCCAGCATTCATCCTGCCCAATTGATGAATGGACTGTGGCTTCCCTTATGGATGGAAAACACCTACTAATTTCCTAAGTTCCTGTTTTCTTCCTAAATCGGGCGACTCTCCAGAATAGGCTCATGGTTTTGTGTCCAAGATATGTACCACCTCCAAGCTCTGTGACAAGGCCATGTAGTGGATAGCTAAAGGGAATGGCTAGCATCTCAAAAAACTCAGATATCTGTGTGACCAGGAAAGCCTCAGTGGAGAAACTCTGCTTTGGGCCTTTTGCTAACCAATTCTTCTCTTCCCCTGAATGTGAGGAAGGTCTTGGCCTCAGGACACAGTTTGTGAAGCCTGAAGAAAACAGTTTTAAAATGGAATTAAATGGGCATCACCTGTGGCTCTTTGTTAATTGCTTTGGAAATGGATGTGTCTGAATCAGTCTCTTGGCCCTGTGTTAGGCTGTGGCTTAGGTTCTCAGCACCTGATGGATCTAAAGAATGATCCCATGTGTGCATCCAAAACCAAAATGGGAAAAAGATCAGTCATTGTTGATGAAGTCTCTCACTTTCCTCTGTTAGGTTCCTTACCACCATCAAGTGAGAATAGGGATCCTTTGAATCAAATGAGTTCTTCAAAGCCCTGCAAAGGCAATTGCATACATGCTTGTGTTTTCTAATGACTCCACATCACATAAAAAATCTATACCGACAGTCAGTAGGCCTCAAATTGGAGAAGCAGAGCAGTATTACTGGAAGGCATATTTGATCCCTCCTGGTTCACAGGAAGGGTGTACAATCCACCCTGACTTTAGGAAAATGATGGGCAAGCGAGCTTATTTGGACACTGTGTTGGGCTGCGCCCCTCATGGAAACATCCAGCCAGAGATTATGAGGAGTGTCTATATGGAAGAAGATGAGGGCCATGTGGGAGTGTTTTGGTTTTAACTGTGGTTATTTGTGTGGCAGTTGGAAGCGATGACTGGGTCCACCTGGGCTTGAACTCTGGTGTGATACCCCATAGAGACTGAGTCCTGGAACTGACCTCAGAGAAGTATTGACATGAATTGTGTTGGGATATTAGGAGGCCACACATGGGAGTCGCCATTGGAAACAGAGATCTATTCCCAGGGTGGCTTTCCACAGAGCACCGGGAATCTCAGCCAGGGTATCACATAATTTTATTCTGAAACACGGGGCAGCCATAGTTGAGAGTCAAAACACAAATGCACTTAACATTGTAGACTTCAATGGGCCTGGCTTCATGTAGCATTTTGGCCACTTTTTTAGAAGCCTTAGCAGTTAGAGTTCTCCAGAGCTTTCATTGAAATGAGCTTCTTCACCATTTAATGATTACTGAATTAAATGAAACACTCAGTGACTCCAACTTCAACCTTGAAAGATGGGCTCGATAAATACCATTAAATTTTTGAAATTCCCATATTTAGGAGTCAGTGGAGAACCATTGGATATCCTGTTGGTGATCATGAGTGTACCAGAGAGTGCCTTGATTGGCTGGGTTTCACGAAAATGATGTAGAACAGAGATGCCAGTAAGTTGGAGCCTGCTGAATAGTGGACCTAGAGCAAAGGTGGGCATGTGTGAGATAAAACATCTGTGGTGCTTCTATCTGGATTTGCCAATGGCTTCCAAATGCCTTGTGACTGACATGGTGCATCCAGCAGACCATTATATGTAAATGATTCTTGTTATATGGATAAGTTTCAGGGCAATGTTCAGAATCAGGTTGCTATGGTCAAGGTGGCAAGCTATGTTGGAAAGAAGCCTGGTTTGTGCATTCTCCTGCAGACCCTGTTCCACCACACGTGACAGAACTCCCTCCAGCACTGTGTCCCAGTTAAATTCCTTGTATTTCGTGAAGCAAATACTGAACTCCCAGTGCAGCAGCAAAAAACATCACAAAAATTGGAGGATGATCAAATGGCTTCAGAGTCCACATGAGGAGACACTGAGCCCCAAGTGGCCACAGTTGACCCAGAAAGAGAGAATTCATCAATGCTGCCTCATTTTCATTGGTAAATAAGAAAGCATCTACTCCAGGTCACATAGATGCACACCCAGCTTTTATGGTCTCACTACAAACGAAGCTAAAGCTCCTGACAACAACATATATTTCAAGAGCCCAACATCTGAGGCAGTTTTTCCAGAAGTCTTTAGGATAGCAGAGCTCCATGTTTGTGGAGTGTTTACATTGTCCTTTACTTTTGGAAACTCCCCTTCTACCTGCAAGGTTGTGAACTCCTGAGCATATTCAATTCCAGATATGTACTCACAGATTTTCTTACTCATCTTCTCTACATGTGTTACTTGGGATGAAGTTAAGGTCAAGGCATTGTTCTGGATGACAGTCGGAAGATTTTTGTGTAGCACATATTTGCATACACATTGGATTCATTTTCCAATTTTCCTTTCGAAATACTGAATCCCTGACACTAACCCATACCCTACAAGACTCTGACAACTAATCCTAACTTGATGGAGAAAAGTAACCCAAACAGAATAGAAATACAAACACATCAGAGGAGCCATGGTGTACCGTTGGAATTGCCTTTTCCATTATATAGGGTAGGAGTTATAAATCTAGTCAATTTTTTTGTTGAAAGAGTTGTCCATGTATTTTTAAACTTATCAAATATGTGAATTCCTGTCTCCCCCATTTCTCTGTATCCTATTCAGCACATATATTTTTATATGCACATATAGAATTGTACCTTGTATCACACATATATTCTTCTGAGGTGGCTGACTTGGCAGATACAAATTGTGAGAAAAGTTCAGTCCTCCTAAACGCTGTTGTGACTGAAAATTCAACCTATGGGTGAGCTTTCTAGTTGAACAACATTATACATAAATCCATGTTCAGTAAAATGAATATTTTTGAATACGTGGATGATATGTATTTCATGATGAATTTCGATTGGCATATATATTGCTAGTTTTTAATGTCTGTGTGTGTTTGTGTGTGTGTGTGTGTGTGTGTGTGTGTGTAGATATAGATATAGATATAGATATAGATATACACTGTCAAGATTTTTCAAAATATGAAATATATGTATATTTTGGCCACTCTTTGGGAAGCCTTACCTGTGAGAGTTCTCTAGAGCTTTCATTGAAATGAGGTTCCTCAACATTTAATGGTTCCTGAATGAATTGAAACCCACAGTGCCTCCAACTTCATCCTTGAAAAATTGCTCCATAAATACCTTGAAATTCCCCTGACCAGGTGGCACTGGAGAACATTTGGATGTATTGTTGCTGATCTTGAGTGTACCAGACAGTGCCTTGACTGACTGGGTTTCACGAAAATTGTGTAGAACAGAGATGTAAGTAAGTTGGAGAGTGCTGAGAAGTGGGCCCAGAGCTGTGGTGTGCAGGTGTATAATAAAATATCTGTGGTGGGGCCATGTGAGTCTGCCATTAACTTCTAAATGGCTTGTGGCTTACATGGTGCAGCTAGCAGACCCTTATATGTAAAGGCATCTTGTTATAAGGAAAGGTTTCAGGACAATGTTCAGAATCAGTTTGCTATGGACAATGTTGCAAGTTATGTGCGATAGAAGCCTGGTTGGTGAATTCTCCTGTAGACCCTGACCCTCCACACGTGACAGAACTCGCTCCAGCACTGTGTCCCAGTTGAACTCCTTGCATTTCATGAAGGAAATACCAAAAGCCCAGTGCAGCAGCAAGAAACACCACGAAAATTGTAGGATGACCAATTGGCTTCACAGTCAAGACGGGGAGACACTTAGCCCTCCGTGGCCACAGTTTACCTTCAAAGGTAGGATTGAGCACTGCTGCCTCATGTTCTTTGGAAAATAAGAAACCATGTCCTCCAGGTCAGATAAATGAAGACCCATCTTTGATGGTATCACTACAAAGGAAGCTAAAGCTCCTGAAAAGAAAATATATTTCAAGTGCCCAACCTCAGAGGCAGTTTCTCAAGAAGTCTTTAGGCCAGCAGAGTTCCATGATTGTGGACTGTTTATCCTGTCCCTTAATTTTGAAAACTCCTCTAAAATGTCCAAGCTTGTGAACTCCTGAGCATTTTCCATTCCAGATATGTATTCACAGATTTTCTAACTCTTGTCCTCTAATTGTGTCTTACTTGGGATGAAGGTAATGTCAAGGCATTGCTCTGAATGAGAGTGGAAAGATTTTTTGTAGTGCATATTTGCGTAAACAATGGATTCATTTTCCTTTATTTTCATTTGAATTACTGAATCCATGACACTAAAGCATACCCTACTAGACTCTGACTACTAATGCTAATATGATGGAGAAAAATAACCCAAACAGAATAGAAATACAAGCAATTCAGAGGAGGCATAGTGTATAGTTGGACTTGCCTTTTGCATGATAAAGGGTAGTTGTTAAAAATCTGGTTAATTTTTAATTGAAATAGTTCTCCATGTGTTTTGAAAGGTATCAGATATGTGAATTCCTGTCTCCCTTTCAATGTTGCCTATTCAGCACATGTATTTTTATATGCACAAATAGAATCCTACCTGGTACCACACGTACATTATTGTGAGGTGGCTGACTAGGCAGATACAAATTTTGAGAAGAGATCACTCCTCCTAAACGCTGTAGGAACTGAAAATTCAACATTTGCGTGAGCTTCCTAGTTGAACAACATTACACATAAATCCATGTTCAGTAAAATAAAGATTTTTGGATCTATGTATGATATGTATTTCATGATGAATTTTGATTGGCATATATATTGCTACTTTTTAATATCTCTGTATGTGTTTTGTGAAAAATCTACACTCTATAGATTATTCAAAATATGAAATATATGTGTCTTATTATACACTCCTTAATTTCATTCATGTTTATGTATGAGACCAACGCTCATGCAACAGCAAAAGACATTTATTGAGGATCCAATCCAGCATGCTGGTGCTCTGTGCTCACTCAAGAAGGGAGAGCAGCCCAGATCCCCGAGCAGGGATTGAGCAGTGCTTAAGTACACGATTTGGGGAGTGTGAGACTTTACATATATCACAGTCTCCTTTAGCAAATCATCATACACTGTGGGAAAATGAAACAACAAAATCCTAAACATGATTAGTTCATTCATTGGCCTGAACACGTCAGGCGGGAGTGATAGGTCAATTCTAAAGCGGGGTACACATTGAAATTGATTGATTTAGGCCCTGCGATGCATATGTGGTAGGCCACACAGGGTCCTAGGTTATTAAACAACCAGGCGGTCAGGGGGAATATTTACTGGGCAGTCCAGAAATTGTCCTACAATTTACAGGAATTTCAGGTTTTGCGTGTAGCATGGAAACTTAAAAATACCTGGTCCTTTACATTTTAAACCAGGCCTTGAAGATTAGAAACTTTACAACACCCGGTCTTTTACACTTTAACTTTAACACTTTAATTTCAATTTCTTTTACCCTTACAGATCACTCCTGGTTCAGAAGAAGGGTGTCCAAGCCACCCTGACTTTAGGCAAATGAGGGGCAAGGGAGCTTATTTTGGACACTGTCTTGGGCTGTGCCCCTCATGGAAACCTCCAGCCATATGTTATGATGAGTGTGTTTATGGAAGAAGATGAGGGCCATGTAGGAGTGTTTTGGTTTTAATTGTGGTCATTTGTGTGGCGGTTGGAAGAGATGACTTGGTCCACCAGGGCTTGAACTCTGCTCTGATACTCCTTAGAGCCTGAGTTCTGGAACTCACCTGAGAGAAGTATTGCCATGAATTGTGTTGGGATTATAGGAGGCCACACATGAGATTAGCCCTTGGAAACTGAGATCTAGGCCCAGGGTGGCTTTCCACTGAGCACTGGGAATCTCAGCCAGGATAACACATGATTTTTTTACTGAAAGACTTGGAAGTCATAGTTGACACTCAAAACACACATGTACCTCACATTGTAGACCTCAATGAGCCTGGCTTCATGTGACCTTCTGGCCACTCTTTGGGAAGCCTTGTCTGTGAGAGTTCTCCAGAGCTTTCATTGAAATGAGCTTACTCACCATTTAATGGTTCCTGAATGAATTGAAACCCACAGTGCCTCCAACATCATCCTTGAAAAATGGCTACATAAATACCATGAAATTTTTAATATTCCCATGACCAGGTGGCACTGGAGAAACTTTGGATGTCCTGTTGCTGATCATGAGTGTACCAGACAGTTCCTTGATTGACTGGTTGTCATGAAAATGGTATAGAACCGAGATGTCATAAGTTGGAGCCTGGTGAGTATTGGGGCTAGAGCAGTGGACTATATGGTTGTAAATAAATATCTGTTGTGGGACCACGTGGATCGGCCATTGGCTTCCAAAATACTTGTGACTGACATGGTGCAGGCAGCAGACCCTTATATGTAAAGGCATCTTGTTATATTGAGAGGATTCAGGGCAATGTTCAGAATTCGGTTGCTATAGTCAAGGGGGAAAGCTATGTGGGATAGATCCATGTTTCGAAAATTCTCCTGAAGACCCTGACCAATCACACGTGACAGAGCTCCCTCCAGAATTGTGTGCCAGTTGAACTCCTTGTATTTCATTAAGCCAATTCCAAACTCCCAGTGCAGCAGTAAGAAACACCACGAAAATGGAGGATGACCAAACGGCTTCACAGACCACACGGGGAGAAACTTAACTCCCAGTGGCCACAGTTTACCAAGAAAAAGAGAATTCAGAACTGCTGTCTCATGTTCATTAGAAAATAAGGAACCATTTCCTCCAGGTCACATAGATGCATACCCACATTTGATGGTGTCACAACAAAGGAAGCTAAATCTCCTGACAACTTCATATATTTCATGTGCCCAACCTGAGAGGCATTTTCTCAAAGAGTCTTTAGGCCAGCAGAGCTCCAAGTTTGTGGAGTGTTTAACCTCTCCCTTACTTTTGGAAACTGCTCTACCACCTCCAATGTTGTGAACTCCTGAACATTTTCAGTTCCACATATGTAATCACAGGTTTTCGAACTCCTCTCCACTAATTGTGTCTTACTTGGAGCGAAGTAAATGTCAAGGAATTGTTCTGGATGAGAGTGGCAAGATTTTTGTGTAGCACATATTTGCATACACATTAGATTCATTTTTCTATTTTCATTTGAAATAATGATCCCTGACACTAACACATACCCTAATAGACTCTGACTACTAATGCTAATATGATGGATAAAAAGAAACGTAACAGAATAGAAATACAGGCCTTTCATAGGAGGCATGGTATATACTTGGATTTGCCTTCGGCTTTATCAAGGGTATGTATTATAAATCTTGTCAAATTTTAATTGTAATATTTCTCCATGAGTTTTACATGTATATATATATACACTCTCTAGATTTTTCAAAATATGAAAAAAATGTGTCTTATTAAACACTCTCTAAATTCATTCATATTCATGTATGTGGATATATAATCAACTTTTCACAAGATTATTCTCAGAAACATTCAACCACCTGAAATACATATTTGTTTCCTCGTCCTGAGAACTAACTTCAGTGAATGGTGCTTACAAATCCTAATATTTCTACAGTAACTGACACAGTTTATAATCAAAGCAAGTAGATTCCAATGGACATGATGTGTATATTGATGTTCATTTTAATTCAACACTGGCACATTACAATTTCTTCTGTTTATGCACATCATAGGATATATATTTCCTCCACAGGTTAGCAAATATATAGGCATTTGATTCACTTTCAATCACTTCCTGCTTCAGAACACATGCATTCCTCCGTGTTTCTTGACTGGTCTTTTCATGAGACTTCTTTCCAAACACATTATTTTCGATTTCCTTTATCAGTTTTGAAGCAAAACTGAAACAGACTTCATGATAAACCATCACTGTAATATCATCATAAGATGTATAACTGGTTGGAATGAATGATTATATATCAATAAAAGATTTTTTATACATTTTCTGATATCAATTCAATACATTATTTAAAGTGTAACCAGTTATATTATTTATTCACATTATGGTCTATTCATGCATTATCTCTATATTCATAGACACAGGGTACACCTCGTTGTACCCCCAATACTAATTTATACATTTTTAAAATATTGCTCCCAGAAATGGTGGAAGAAATACTCATGTCACCTGATCTACATATGCATGTTATCACAGTAATATTCTGGACACAAAATGCAAAAGTCACACGTATGATTGTACCAAAGCCTAAAGGGAAACTCAACATGGATTACTAAAAACATCCATGACCAGGTTGCCTAATGCTCTCAAATGTCAATCCTATTGGTGACTACATATTTGTTTCTTCATAAGATTATATATTCAACCTCAAAACTGTTGAAAATGTTTAATTTTTTTCACTCATTTGATACTCTTTGACTGATTTCCTAATGTCTCTATTGATATCTACTTTCCTACATATTTTCCCCAGTTCAACATTGTGACTGACCCTTCACATGTGCTGACATTGACATTCACTCTCTAACAGAAACACTATTGCTAATGAACTTTTGTCCAAATCCTATACTAGCTCTTCTTCCGAAACATACTGACTATCTTCCTGATCCTATCGACTATCACTTTTTGAGTGGATGTTCTCTACTGCATTCAATCATCCAAGGTGCAAGGTCCTATGCAATTGTATATCGATTTTTCTGAAACATGTATGCAGAACGTAATTCAAAGCTACGTATCGCAATCAGTTGCCCAATGCACTTCTGAGCTTCAAATCTTACCTAGATTTCTGTTTTCATACGTATATTTCATCTCTATATTCCTATAAATATTGCAGGTTCCCAAGATCATTATTCATTCTGCAGAATGATTCCTAATCCAAATCAAACCTGCTATTTACGATAACCATACACGGTTGCCTCAATCTAACATTACAAATGAGCAGGGACAGAGTTCGTCTTACAATACAGGAATGTAGGGTATCTTCAAACTGCTGAGAACCTGAAAGTTCGATGCAGAAATAATCCCTGGATAAGATGTCAGCAGCTATGAAGGACCTGTGAGAGCAAAAGCCATCTTCAATGGCAAACAATCTAGACAGGAAAAAGGAATGTGTATGCATCAGACTCTCTCTTTGTAAGGTAGAGAAGATGGACCTAACCAGGCCTGCGTGGAGAGCTGTTCTCAGGTGCCTATTTTGATATACCATTGAAACTAGTCAAATTGTCAAAGGAAGTAAGGGCAGCCTCCATCCAATGTGACCCTTGGAAGCAATGGTTAGGGCAAAGTTGTTGCCAAGGCAGTGACCTCATTCAGTTCCTGAAGGAAGTGACCTACCTAACTTCCTTGGTGATGGAACACTCTGAAATTTTGATGCAAGAAGCCAGGCACCGAGAGCCAGTCCCAGTCCCAGTCCCAGTGCGCTCACTTGTTTGGATTTACCAAGTACAGAGTCAGACCTTCTTGGTACCTACTGATGTGAGGATGGCCAAATGCCAGGAGAGCTCTGAAGAGAAGCCTTTCCTGAGATAGCAGGTAGTGGCTAGCCGATGGCTCCTCACAGCATCAGAGAGTTTGCCAAGGAGACAAGATCTGAGACAGGAGAGGTCATTTTGTGGAGAATATTGTATGGCCCACCAGTCAGAGGACACTCCGGATAGTCACAGACCTACTTTTGGGAAGGAGTTGCCTTTGTTTGTGGATGTGAGTTTGCGGTTTTGTCTCATGTTCTGAGAATAGGTAGGAAATGTGGTTGGTTTTGTTTGGAGTCGACTGTTTCTAGTAAGTCTTTTGACAAGGCGACTTTCTATGTCTGTGTATCCACTGTGTCCGTGGTTGTCGACATTAGAAAAGAGAATGCATCAATGGAGATGTCCTGTCTAGTAGAAAGCTTCCCAGCATTTATCCTGCACAATTGATGAATGGACCGTGGTATGCCTTATGGATAGGAAACACCTACTAACATCCTAAGTTCCTGTTTTCTTCCTGAATTCTGGCCACTCTCCAGAATAAGCTCATGATGTATTGTCCAAGATATGTACCACCTCCAAGCTCTGTGACATGTCCATGTTCTTGATAGCTGAAGGGAATGGGAACATCTCAGAAAACTCAGATATCAGTGTGAGCAGTAAAGTCTCAGTGGAGAAACCCTGCTTTGGTCCATTTGCTTACCTATGGTTCTGTTGCCTTGAATGTCAGGAAGGTCTTTGCATCATGCCACCCCTTTGTGAAGCCTGAAGAAACAGATTTCAAATGGAAATGAATGTGCATCACCTGTGGCTCTTTGCTTAATTGCTTTGGAAAAGGATGTGTCTTAATCAGACACTAGGCTCTGTTTGAGGCTGTGGATAAGATTCTCAGCTCCTGATAGATGTAAAGAAGATCCCATGTGTGCATCCAAAACCAAAATGGCAAAAAGATCAGTCATTGTAGATGAAGTCTCCTGCCTTCCTCCGATAGGTTCCTGACCTCCATCAAGTGAGAATAGGGATTTTTTTTTGGGTCAAATGAGTTCTTCAAAGTCCTGCAGAAGTACTTGGGTTCTCTCATGATGCCAAATCACATAATGAATCTATACCTGACTGTCAGTAGGCCTCAAATTGGAGAAGCAGAGCAGCGTTAATGGCAGGCTTTTTTGATCACTCCTGGTTCACAGGAAGGGTGTCCAGGCCACCATGAATTTAGACAAATGAGTGGCAAGGGTGCATATTTTGGACACTGTCTTGGCTGCGCCCCTCATGGAAACCTCCAGCCAGAGTTTATAATGACTGTCTATATGGATGAAGGTGAGGGACATGTGGGAATGTTTTGGTTTTAATTGTGGTCATTTGTGTGGCGGTTGGAAGAGATAACAGGGTCCACATGGGCTTGAACTCTGGTGTGATTCCTCTTAGAGACTGAGTTCTGGAACTGACCTCAGAGAAGTGTTGCCATGAATTGTGTTGGGATTTTAGGAGGCCACACATAAGAGTTGCCCTTGAAACCTGAGATCTAGGCCCAGGGTGGCTTTCCACAGAGAACTGAAATTATCAGCAAGGATATCACATGATTTTATTCTGAAAAACTTGGCTGCCAATTTAAGAGTCAAAAGACACATGGACCTCCAGTTGTAGACCTCAATGGGCCTGGCTTCATGTGACCTTTTGGCTACTGTTTGGGAAGCCTTGCCTGTGAGAGTTTTTCAAGGCTTTCATTGAAATGAGAGTCCTCCCCATGTAATGGTTCCTGGAAGAATGGAAACCCCAAAGTGCCTCCAACTTCATTCTTGAAAAATGGATAGATAAATACCATGATGTTTTTGAAATTCCCAATGACCAAGTGGCACTGGAGAACCATTGGTTGTTCTCTTGCTGATCATTAGTGTTACAGACAGTGCCTTGATTGGCTGGGTTTCATGAAAATGGTGTGGAACAGAGATGCCAGTAAGTTGGAGCCTGCTGAGTAGTGGGCCTAGAGCAGTGGTGGGCAGGTGTGTGATAATACAACTGTGGTGTGGCCATGTGGATCAGCCATTGGCTTCCAAATAGCTTGTGACTGACTTGGTACAGCCAGCAGACTATTATATGAAAAGGCATCTTGTTATATGGAGAGGTTTCTGGGCAATGTTCAGAATCAGGTTGCGATGGTCAAGGGGGCAAGCTATGTGGGATAGAACCCTGGTTGGTGAATTCTCCTGCAGACCCTGACCCAACACACGTCACAGAACTCCCTCTAGCACTATATCCTAGTTGAACTCCTTGTATTTCGTGAAGCAAATACCAAACTCCCAGTGCAGCAGCAAGAAACACCACAAAAAGTTCAGGATGACCAAATGGCTTCACAGTTCACTCAGGGAGACACTAAGCTTCCAGTGGCCACAGTTTACCAACAAAGAGAGAAATCAACACCGATACCTAATGTTCAATGGAAAATAAGAAAAGATGTCCTCCAGGTCACATAGATGCAGATCCAGCTTTGATGGTCTCACCAGAAATGAAGCTAAAGCTCCGGACAACAAGATATATTTCATGTTTCCAAACTCAGAGGCAGTTTCTCAAGAAGGCTTTTGGCCAGCAGAGTTCCATGTTTGTGGAGTGTTTACACAGTCACTTACTTTTGGAAACTCCTCTACCACCTCCAAGGTTGTGAACTCCTGAGCATTTTCCATTCCAGATATGTATTCACAGATTTTCTAACTCTTCTCTTCGAATTGCATCTTACATAGGGTGAAGATAATGTCAATGGATTTTTCTGGATGAGAGTGAAAAGACTTTTGTGTAGGACATATTTGCATACATATTGGATTCATTTTCCAATTTTCCATTTGAAATACTGAATCCCTGACACTAAAACATAACCTACTAGTGTCTGAATACTAATCCTAATATGAGGCAGAAAAATAACCCAAACATAATAGAAATACAAACAGTTCAGAGGAGGCATGGTGTATAGTTGGACTTGCCTTTTGCATTATAAAGGTTAGGAGTTATTAATCTAGATAATTTTTGTTGCAATAGTTGTCCATGTGATTTTAAAGATAACAAATATGTGAATTCTTGTCTCTCTTTCTCTGTAGCCTACTCAGCACATATATTTTTATATGCACATAGAGAATCCTACCTGTTACTACACGTACATTCTTGTGAGGTGGCTGACTTGGCAGATACAAATTGAGAGAAGAGATCACTCTTCATAAACGCCGTTGGAACTGAAAATTCAACCTATGGGTGAGCTTCCTAGAGAACAAAATTATACACAAATCTTTGTTCAGTAAAATGAATATTTTTGGATCTGTGGATGATATATATTTCATGGTGAATTTTGATTGGCATATATTGCTATTTTTAATGTCTCTCTGTGTGTGTGTGTGTGTGTGTGTGTGTATATATATATATATATATATATATATATATATATATATATATATACACACTCTCTCCATATTTTTCAAAATATGAAATATATGTGTCTTATATACACTTCCTAATTTCATTCATGTTCATGAACGTGGATTTATAATCAACGTTTCACAAGATTATTCTCAGAAAATTTTATCCACCTGAAATACATATTTGATTCCTAGTGCTGAAAACTAACTTCAGTGAATGGTGCATACAAATCCTAACATTTCTACAGTAACTGACACAGTTTATCATCAATGCAAGTAGATTCCTATGGGACATGATGTGTATATCGACGTTCATTTTTATTCAACACTGGGACATTACAATTTCTTCAGTTTATGCACATCATAGGATATATATTTCCTCCACAATTTAGCAAATTTATAGGGATTTGTTTCAATTTCAATCACTTCCTGCTTCAGAACACATGTTTTCCTCCATGTTTCTTGACTGATCTTTTCATGAGATTTCTTTCCAAACACATTATTTTCGATTTCCTTTATCACTTTTAAAGCAAAACGGACACACACTTTATGATAAACCATAACTATAATATCACTATTAGATGTATAACTGGTTGGAATGAATGATTTTATATCAATAAAAGATTTCTTATATATTTTCTGATATCAATTCAATACATTTTGTAAAGTGGAACCAGTTATATTATTTATTCACAGTATGGTCTATTCATGCATTATCTCTATATTAATAGACACAGGTTACACCTATTTGTATCCCCAATACTAATTTATACATCTTCAAAATATTGCTCCCAGAAATGGTGGAAGAAATACTCATATCACCTGATCTGCATATGCATGGTATCACAGTAATATTCTGGACACAAAATGCAAAATTCACACGTATGACTGTACCAAAGCCTAAATGGAAACTGAACATGGATTACTAAAAACATCCATGACCAGGTTGCCTAATGCTCTCAAATGTCAATCCTATTGGTGACTACATATTTGTTTCTTCCTAAGATTATATATTCAACCTCAATACCATTGAAAATGTCTAATTTTTTCACTCACTTTGTACTTTTCCTGATTTCCTAATGTCTCTATTGATATCTATTTTCCTACATATTTTCTCCAGTTCAACATTGTGACTGACCCTTCACATGTGCTGACATTGACATTCACTCTCTAACCGAAACCCTATTGCTTATGAACTTTGGTCCAAATCCTATACTCACTCTTCTTCCGAAACATACTGACTATCTTCCTGATCCTATCAACTATCCCTTTTTGAGTAGATGTTCTCTACTACATTCAATCATCCAAGGTACAAGGTCCTATGCTATTGTATATCGATTTTTCTGAAACATGTATGCAGAACGTAATTCAAAGCTACGTATCACAATCAGTTGCCCAATGCACTTCTGAGCTTCAAATCTTACCTAGATTTCTGTTTTCATACGTATATTTCATCTCTATATTCCTATAAATATTGCAGGTTCCCAAGACCATTATTCATCCCGCAGAATGATTCCTAACCCAAATCGAACCTGTAATTAACCCTAACCATACACTGTTGCCTCAATCTAAAATTACAAAAGAGCAGGGACAGAGTTCATCTTACAATACAGTAATGTAGGGTATCTTCCAACTGCTGAGAACCTCAAAGTTCGATGCAGAAATGATCCCTGGAGAAGATG
Organism: Callospermophilus lateralis; assembly: GCF_048772815.1. NCBI lineage: Eukaryota > Metazoa > Chordata > Mammalia > Rodentia > Sciuridae > Callospermophilus > Callospermophilus lateralis. Next base: position 308,889 of record NW_027512660.1, on the reverse strand, counting down.
TAGGCAGCTATGAAGGATCTGAGAGAGCAAAAGCCATCTTCCATGGCAAACAACCTGAACAGGATGAAGGGATGTGTATGCATCAGCCTTTCTCTTCTTAATGTAGAGAAGATGGACCTAACCAGCCCTGCGTGGAGAGCTGTTCCCAGGTGCCTATTTTGATATACCATTTTAACTAGTCAAATTGTCACACAAAGTAGGAGCAGCCTCCATCTAAAGGGACCCTTGGAAGAAACTGTTAGGACAAAGTTGTTGCCAAGAGAGGGACCTCATTCAGTTCCTGAAGGAAGTGACCTAGCTAACTTCCTTGGTGATGGAACTCTCTGAAATTGTGATGCAAGAAGCCAGGCACCGAGAGCCAGTCCCAGTCCCAGTCCCAGTGGGCTCACTTGTTTGGATTTACCAAGTACAAGTAAGACTTTCTTGGTACCTACTGATGTGAGGATGGCCAAATGCCAGTTGAGCTCTGAAGAGGGGCCTTTTCTGAGATAGCAGGTAGTGGCTAACTGCAGGCTCCTCACAGCATCACAGAGTTGGCCAAGGAGACATGATCTGAAAGTGGAAAGGCCATTTCGAGAGGAACATAGTATAGCCCACCAGTCAGAGGACACTCTGGATAGTCACAGACCCACTTTTGGGAAGGAGGTGCCTTTATGTGTGTGGGTGTGAGTTTATGGTTTTGTCTCATGTTCTGAGAATAGGTAGAAAAGGTGGTTGGTTTGGTTTGGAGTCGACTGTTTCTAGTTACTCTTTTGACAAGGCAAGTGTTTCTATGTCTGTGTATCCACTGTGTCCGTGGTTTTAGACATTAGAAAAGAGAATGCATCAATGGAGGTGTCCTGTCTAGTAGAAAGCTTCCCAGCATTCATCGTTCACAATTGATAAATGGACTGTGGTTTGCCTTATGGATAGGAAACAACTACTAACTTCCTAAGTTCCTGTTTTCTTCCTGAATTCTGGCCACTCTCCAGAATAAGCTCATGATTTATTGTCCAAGATATGTACCACCTCCAAGCTCTGTGACATGTCCATGTTCTTGATAGCTGAAGGGAATGGGAACATCTCTGAAAACTCAGATATTAGTGTGAGCAGTAGAGTCTCAGTGGAGAAACCCTGCTTTGGTACATTTGCTTACCTATGGTTCCGTTGCCTTCAATGTCAGGAAGGTCTTTGCCTCAGGCCACCCCTTTTAGAAGCCTGAAGAAACAGTTTTCAAATTTAAATGAATGGGTATCACGTGTGGCTCTTTGCTTAATTGCTTTGGAAAGGGATGCGTCCTAATCAGACACTAGGCCCTGATTGAGGGGGTGGCTAAGATTCTCAGCTCCTGATAAATCTAAAGAAGATCCCATGTGTGCATCCAAAACCAAAATGGCAAAATGATCAGTCATTGTGGATGAAGTCTCTTGTCTTCCTGTGTTAGGTCCTGAACTCCATCAAGTGAGAATAGGATTCCTTTGGGTCAAATGAGTTCTTCAAAGTCCTGCAGAAGTGCTTGGGTTCTCTCATGATGCCAAATCACATAAGCAATCTATACCTGACATTCAGTAGGCCTCAAATTGGAGAAGCAGAGCAGTATTAACAGCAGGCCTATATGATCACTCCTTGTTCACAGGATGGGTTTCCAGGCCACCCTAAATTTAGACAAATGAGGAGCAAGGGTGCATATTTTGGACACTGTCTTGGGCTGCGCCCCTCATGGAAACCTCCAGCCAGAGTTTATGATGAGTGTCTATATGGATGAAGATGAGGGCCATGTGGAAATGTTTTGGTTTTAATTGTGGTCATTTGTGTGGCGGTTGGAAGAGATGACTGGGTCTACATGGGCTGGAACTCTGGTGTGATTTTCCTTAGAGACTGAGTTTGGGAACTGATGACAGAGAAGTATTGCCATGAATTGTGTTGGGATTGTAGGAGGCCACACATGAGAGTTGCCCTTGAAACCTGAGATCTAGGCCCAGGTTGGCTTTCCACAGAGAACTGAAAATCTCAGCAAAGATATCACATGATTTTATTCTGAAAAACTTGGCAGCCATAGTTAGAGTCAAAAGACACATGGACCTCACGTTGTAGACCTCAATGGGCCTGGCTTCATGTGACCTTTTGGCCACTGTTTGGGAAGCCTTGCCTATGAGAGTTCCTCAGAGCTTTCATTGAAATTAGCTTCCTCCCCATGTAATGGTTCCTAGATGAATGGAAACCCCAAAGTGCCTCCAACTTCATTCTTGAAAAATGCATAGATAAACACCATGAAATTTTTGAAATTCCCAATGACCAGGTGGCACTGGTGAACCATTGGATGTCCTGTTGCTGATCATAAGTATAACAGACAGTGCCTTGATTGACTGGGTTTCATGAAAATTGTGTAGTACAGAGATGCCAGTAAGTTGGAGGCTGCTGAATAGTGGGCCTAGAGCAGTGGTGGGCAGATGTGTGGTAATACATCTGTGTTGTGGCCATGTGGATCTGCCATTGGCTTCCAAATGGCTTGTGACTGACTTGGTGCAGCCAGGAGACCATTATATGAAAAGGCATCTTGTTATATGCAGGGGTTTCAGGGCAATGTTCATAATCAGGTTTCTATGGTCAAGGCGGTAAGCAATGTGGGATAGAAGCCTAGTTGGTGCATTTTCCTGCAGAGCCTGACCCACCACACGTTACAAGACTCCCTCAAGCACTGTGTGCCAGATGAACTCCTTGTATGTCATGAAGCAAATACCAAACTCCCAGTGTAGCAGCAAGAAACACCACGAAAAGTGGAGGATGACCAAATGGCTTCAAAGTCCACACGGGGAGTCACATTGCCCGAAGTGGCCACAGTTTACCTACAAAGAGAGACTTCAGCACTGGTGCCTCATGTTCATTGGAAAATAAGAAACCATGTCCTCTAGGTCACATAGATGCAGACCCAGCTTTGATGGTCTCACAACAAAGGTAGGTAAAGCTCCTGGCAAAAACATATATTTCAAGTGCACAACCTCAGGGGCAGTTTCTCAAGAAGTCTTTAGTCCAGCAGAGCTCCATGTTTGTGAAGTGTTTACCCTGTTCCTTACTTTTGAAAACTCATCAACCACTTGCAAAGTTGTGAAATCATGAGCATATTCAATTCCAGATATGTACTCACAGATTTTTTACGTGTTTTCATATAATTGTGAATTACTTAAGGTGAGGGTAAGTCAAGGCATTGTTCAGGATGAGAGTGGAAAGATTTTTTGTATCACAATTTTGCATACACTTTGGATTAATTTTCCTAGTTGAACAACATTATACATAAATCCATGTTCAGTATAATAAATATTTTTGCATCCGTGGATGATATATATTTCACTATGAATTTCAATTGGCATACATATTGCTACTTTTTAATGTCTTTGTTTTTTTTGTATATATATATATATGTATATATATATATATATATATCTCCTATCCAGATTTTTCAAAATATATGTGTTTTATTATACACTCTCTAAATTCTATTATGTTCATATATGTGGATGTATAATCAACTTTTCACAAGATTATACTCAGAAATATTCATCCACCTGAAATACATATTTGTTTCCTAATACAGACAACTAACTTCAGTGAACGATGCATACAAATCCTAATATTTCTACAGTAACTGACTCAGTTTTACATCAATGCAAGTAGATTCCTATGGGGCATGACATGTATTTTGACGTTCATTTTTATTCAAGACTTGTACGTTGCTATTTCTTCAGTTTATGCACATCATATGATATATATTTCATCCACAAGTTAGCATATTTATAGGCATTTGTTTCACTTTCAATCACTTCCTGGTTCAGAACAAATGTACTCCTCCATGTTTCTTGACTGGTCGTTTCATGAGACTACTTTCTAAACACATGATTTTTGAATTACATAATCACTTTTGAAGCAAAAATCACACCCTTCATGATAAACCATAACCATAATATTACCATTAGATGTATAACTAGTTGGAATGAATGATAGTATTTCAATATAAGATTTCTTATATATTTTAAGATATCAATTCAATCCATTATTTTATGTAGAACTAGTTATATTATTAATTCACAGTGTGTTCTACTCATGCATTTTCTCTAGATTCATATACACAGGGTACATCTCTTTGTACCCCCAATACTAATTTATACATCTTCAAAATATTGCTTCAAAAAATGGTGGAAGAATTACTCATGTAACCTGATCTACATATATATTTTATCACAGTGATATTCTGGACACAAAACGCAAGGCTCACACTTATGTTTGTACCATAGCCTAAATGGAAATTGAACATGTATTACTATAAACATCCATGTCCAGGTTGTCTAATGCTCAATATCAATCCTATTGGTGACTACATATTTGTTTCTTCCTAAGATTATATATTCAATCTCAACCCTGTTGGAAATGTCTAATCCTATCACTCACATTATACTTTGCCTTATTTCCTAATGTGTCTATTGATATCTGTTTTCCTACATATTTTCCCCTGTTCATCATGTGACTGACTCTTCTCATGTGCTGACATTTACGTTCACTCTCTAACCAAAAACCTATTACTAATGAAATTTGTTCCAAAACCTATACTCACTCTTCTTCCTAAACCTACTGACTATCCCAGTTTGAGTGGATGTTCTCTTCTACATTCAATCATCCAAGGTACAAGGTCTTTTGCCATTCGATATCGAATTATGTGAGACAACTGTTCAGAATGTAATTCAAAGCTAAGTATCCCAATCAAGGGCAAAATGCCCTTCTGGGCTTCAAGTCTTACCTAGATTTCTGTTTTCATACTTATATTTCACCAATATATTCTTATAAATATTGAATGTTCCAATACCATTATTCATCTCACAGAATGATTCCTAACCCAAATGGAACATGTTATTAACCCTAAAAATGCACCGTTCCCTCAATCTAATTTTACAGAAGAACAGGGACAGAGTTTGACTTACAATACAGAAATGTAGGTGATCTTCCACCTGCTGAGAACCTCAAAGGTCCATGTAGAAATGATCCCTGGAGAAGATGTAGGCAGCTATGAAAGACCTGAGAGAGCAAAAGTCATCTTCCATGGCAAACATCCTGGTCAGGATGAAAGGATATGTCGGAATCAGCCTCTCTCTTCTTAATGTAGAGAAGATGGACCAAACCAGGCCTGTGTGGAGAGCTGTTCCAGGAGCCTATGGTTGATCTACCATTCTAACTTGTGAAAATTTCAAAGGAAGTAGGGGCAGCCTCCGTTTCATTGGTCAATTGAAAGCAACTGTGAGGACAAAGTGTTTGCCAAGGCAGTGACCTCATTCAGTTCCTTAAAGAAATGACCACACCTCACACTTTTGGTGATGGAACACTGTGAACTTTTGATCCAGGAAGCCAGGAACCCAGAGTCAGTCCCAGTCCCAGTCCCATTGGGCTCGCTTGTTTTGATTGAACAAGGACAGAGACATTATTTTTTGGTCCTACTGTTGTGAGGATGACCAAATGCCAGGAAAGCTCTGAAAACTGGCCTTTCCTGAGAAAGCAGTTAGTGGCTCATCGCGGACTCCTGACAACTTCACAGAGTTGGCTAAGGAGACCAGATCTGAGACAGGACAGGCCATGTTGGGGGAATATATTATGGCCCACGAGTCAGACCACCCTCTGGATAGTCACAGACCTACTTAGGGGAATGAGGTGCCTTTGTGGTTGTGGGTGTGAGTTTTTGGTTTTGTCTCATGTTCTGAGAATAGATAGGAAAGGCGGTTTGTTTGGTTTGGTATGGACTGTTTCTAGTAAGTCATGTGACAAGGCGAGTGTTTCTATGTCTGTGTGTCCCACTGTGTCCGTGGTTGTAGACATTAGAAAATAGAATGCATCAATGGATGTGTCCTGTCTAGTAGAAAGCTTCCCAGTATTCATCCTGCCCAATTTATGATTAGGCAGAAGATTGCCTTATGGATGGGCAACACCTGCTATCTTCCTAATTTCCTATTTTCTTCCTGAATTCTGGCCACACTCAAGAATAGGCTCATGGTTTTGAGTAAAAGATATGTACCACCTCCAAGCTCTGTGATATGGCCATGTACTGGATAACTGAAGGGACTGGCGAGCACCTCAGAAAACTCAGATATCAGTTAGACCAGAAAAGTCACAGTGGAGAAACCCTGCTTTGGGCTTTTTGCTTACCTATTTTTCTTTTGCCCTGAATGTCAGGAAGGTCTTTGCCTCCAGCCACCCCTTTGTGAAGCCCTAAGAAACAGTTTTCAAATGGAAATGAATGGGCATCACCTGTGGCTCGTTGCTTAATTGCTTTGGAAAGGGATGTGTCGGAATCAGCCTCCTGGCCCTGTGTGAGGCTGTGGCTTAGATTATCAGCACCTGATGAATCTAAAGAAAGATCCCATGTGTGCATCCAAAATCAAAGGGCAAAAATTGCAGTCATTGTGGATGAAGTCTCTGGCTTTCCTCTGTAAGGTTTCTCACTTCAATCAAGTGAGAATAGGGATCCTTTGGGTCAAAAGAATTCTCCAAATCCCTGAAAAAGCTTGCCCATGTGTGCTTGGATTTTCTCATGACTCCAAATCACATAAAGAATCTAAACCCCACAGTCAGAAAGCCTCAAATTGTAGAAGTGGAAAAGTATTAATGGCAGACCTATTTGATTACTCCTGGTTCACATGAAGGGTTTCCAGGACACTGAGATTTTAGGCAAATGAGGGACAAGGGAGCTTATTTTGGACACTGTCTTTGACTGCGCCCCTAATGGAAAACTCCAGCCAAAGGTTATGAAGAAGATGAGGGCCGTGTGGGAGTGTTTTGGTTTTAATTGTGGTCATTTGTGTGGCAGTTGGAAGAGATGATTGGGTCCACCTGGGCTTGAACTCTGGTGTGATTCCCCTTAGAGACTGAGTTCTGGAACAGACCTCAGAGAAGTATTGCCATCAATTGTTTTGGGATTTTAGGAGACCACACATGAGAGTGACCATTGGAAACTGAGATCTAGGCCCAGATTGACTTTCCACAGATCACTGGGAATCTCAGTGAGGAAATCACATTATTTTATTCTGAAAGACTTGGCAGCCATAGTTGAGAGTCAAAAAACACATGGACCTCACATTGTAGAACTCAATAGGCCTGGCTTCATGCGACCTTTTGGCCACTCTTTGGGAAGCCTTGCCCTTGAGATTTCCCCAGAGCTTTGATTGAAATGAGCTTCCTCACCATTTAACAGGTCCTGAATATATTGAAACCCACAGTGCCTCCAACATCATCCTTGAAAAATGGCTAAACAGATACCATGAAATTTTTGAAATTCCCAAGACCAGGTGGCACTGGAGAACCTTTGGATGTCCTGATGCTGATCTTGAGTACACCAGACAGTGCCTGGATTCACTAGGTTTCATGAAAATTGTGTTGAATAGAGATGCCAGTACGTTGGAACCTGCTGAATAGTGGGCCTAGAACAGTGCTTGGCAGGTGTGTGATAAAACATGTGGTGGGGCAATGTGGATCTGCATTTGGCTTCCAAATGGCTTGTTACTGACATGGTGCAGCCAGTAGATACTTCTGTGTAAAGGTATCTTGTTATATGGAGAGCTTTCAGGGCAATGTTCAGAATCAGGTTGCTATGGTCAAGGGGGCAAGCTATGTGGGATAGAAGCCTGGTTGGTGCATTCTCCTGCAGACCCTGACCCACCACTCGTCACAGAACTCCCTCCAGCACTGTGACACAGTTGAACTCCTTGTATTTCATGAAGCAAATACCAAATCCCCAATGCAGCAGCAACAAACACCACGAAAATTGGAGGATGACCAAATGGCTTCACAGCCCACCCTGGGAGACACTTAGCCCCCAGTGTCCACAGGTTACCTACAAAGTGAGAATTCAGCACTGCTGCCTCATTTTCATTAGAAAATAAGAAACTGTGTCCTCCAGGTCACATAGATGCAGACCCAGGTTTGATGGTCTCACTACAAAGGAAGCTAAAGCTTGTGACAACAAGATATATTTCAAGTGCCCAAATTCAGAGGCAGTTTCTCAAGAAGTCTTTAGTCCAACAGAACTCCATGTTTGTGGAGTGTTCACCCTGTCCCTTACTTTTGCAAACTCCTCTACCACCTCCAAGGTTTCAAAATCCTGAGCCTATTCCATTCAAGATGTGTTTTCACTGATTTTCTAACTCTTCTCCTCTAATGATGTTCTAGTTGGAGCGAAGGTACTGTCAAGGCATTGTTCTGGATAAGAGTGGAAACATTTTTGTGTAGCACATGTTTACATACACATTGTATTCATTTTCCAATTTTCCATTCGAAATACTGAATCCCTGACACTAACCCCTACCCTACTATATTCTGACTACTAATACTAATATGATGGAGAAAAATAACCCAAACAGAATGAAAATACAACCATTTCAGAGGAGGCATGGTGTATAGTTGGACTTACCTTTTGCATTATATAGTGTAGGATTTATAAATCTAGTCAATTTTTTGTTGAAATAGTTCTCCATGTTTTTTTTAAAGTTAATCACCTATGAATTCCTTTCTCCCTTTCTCTGTAGCCTATTCACCACCTGTATTTTTATATGCACAGATAGAATCCTACCTGGTACCACACGTACATACTTGTGAGGTGGCTGACTTGGCAGATACAAATTGTAAGGGATCACTCCTCTTAAACGATGTTGGAAGCGAAAATTTAAATTATGGGTGATCTTCCTACTTGAACAATATTTTTCATAAATCCATGTTCAGTAAAATAAATATTTTTCTATCTGTCGATGATATATATTTCATTATAAATTTCAATTGGCATATATATTGCTGTTTTTAATGTGTGTGTGTGTGTGTATGTATATGTATATATATATATATATATATATATATATATATATATATATATATATACACTCT
>NW_027512659.1:0-112500 GCF_048772815.1 Callospermophilus lateralis | reverse complement strand
CACTTCCTGCTTCAGAACATATGTATTCCTCCTTGTTTTTGACTGGTCATTTCATGAGACTTCTTTCCAAACACATTATTTTCGATTTCCATAATCAATTTTGAAGCAAAATTCACACACTCTTTATGATAAACCACAACCGTAATATTACCATTAGATGTATTACTGGTTGGAATGAATGTATATATATCAATATATGATTCCTGTGTATTTTCAGATATCAATTCAATCCATTATTTAAAGTTGGAACAAGTTATATTATTTATTCGCAGTATGGTCTATTCATGCATTATCTCTATATTCATACATACATGGTACACCTATATGTACCTCCAATACTAATTTATACCCCTTCAAAATATTGCTCCAAGAAATGGTGCAAGAAAGACTCATGTCACCTGATCTACATATACGTTTTATCACAGTAATATTCTGGCCACAAAATGCAAAGTCACACTTACGATTGTACCAAAGCCTAAATGGAATGTGAGTATGGGTTATGAAAATCACCCATGTCCACGTTGCCTAATGCTCTCAAATGTCAATCCTATTGGTGACTACATATTTGTTACTTCCTAAGATTATATATTCAATCTCAAGCCTGTTGAAAGTGTCTATTGCTATCACTCACTTTATACTTTGCCTGATTTCCTAATGTCGCTATTGATATCTGCTTTCCTACATATTTTCCCCATTTCATCACTGTGACTGACTCTTCACATGTGCTGACATTTACATTTTCTGTCTACCTGAAAACCTATTGCTAAAGAACTATTTGTCCAAATGCTATACTCACACTTTTTTCTAATCCTATCAACTATCTTCCTAATCCTACCGACTCTCCCTCTTTGAATGGTTGTTCTCCTCAACATTCAATCATCCAAGGTATCAGGTCCTATGCCATTGTGTATAGATTTATCTGAGACATCTGTGCAGAACATAATTAAATGCTAAGTATCCCAATCAAGGACCTAATGCCCTTCTGGGCTTCAAATGTTACTGAGATTTCTGTTTTCATTCATATATTTCACCTATATAATCTTATATATATCGCAGGTTCCCAATACCATTATTCATCCAGCAGAATGATCCTAACCCAAATCAAACATGTTATTAACCATAACCATACACTGGTTCCCTCAATCTAACTTTACAGAATAGCAGGGACAGAGTTGGTCTTACAATACAGGAATGTAGGAGATCTTCAACCTGCAGAGAACCTCAAAGGTCCATGCAGAAATGATCCCTAAAGAAGATGTAGGCAGCTATGAAGGACCTGAGAGTGCGAAAGTCATCTTTCATGACAAAAAAAAAAAAACAGGTCAGAATGAAGGGATGTGTCTGAAGCAGTCTCTCTCTTCTTAATGTAGAGAAGATAGACCAAACCAGGCTTGTGTGGAGAGCTGTTCCCGGGTGCCTGTGGTTGATATTCCATTCTAGCTTGTGAAACTGTCATAGGAAGTAGGGGCAGGATCCATCTCAGGGACCCTTGGAAGCAACTGTTAAGACAAAGTGGTTGCCAAGGCAGTGACCTCATTCAGTTCTAGATGAAGTGACCTATGTCACTTTCTTGTTGATAGAACACTCTGAACTTGGGATCCAGGAAGCCAGGCACCCTGAGGCAGTCCCAGTCCAAGTCCCAGTGGTCTCAAATGTTTGGATTTAAGAAGGACAGAGTCAGTCTTTCTTGGCAACTAAATTGAAAATGGACAAATGCCAGGAAAGCTCTGAAGAGGGGCTTTACCTGAGAAAACAGGCAGTGGCTCACCGCTGGCTCCTGATAACATCACAGTTTTGGCCAAGGAGACCAGATCTGACATAGCACAGCCCGTCTCGGGGGAACATAGTATGGCCCACCAGTCAGAGGACGGTCTGGATAGTCACAGACCTATTTGGGGAAAGAAGGTGCCTTTGTGGGTGTGTGTGTGTGTGTGTGTTTGATTTTATCTCATGTTTTGAGAATATGTAGGAAAGTCGGTTTGTTTGGTTTGGAGTGGACTGTTTCTAGTAAGTCCTTTGAGAAGGCGAGTGTTTCTATGTCTGCATATCCCACTGTGTCCGTGGTTGTAGACAATAGAAAAGAGAATGCATAAATAGATGTGTCCTGTCTAGTAGAAATCTTCGCAGAATTCTTCCTGTCCAATTTATGAATGGACTGCAGGTTACCATATGGATGGGCAACACCTACTACCTTCCTACATTCGTGATTTCTTCCTGAATTCTGGCCACTCTCCCATAGGCTCATGGTTTTGTGTTCAAGATATGTATCTCCTCCACAATCTGGGACATGGCCATGTACTGGATAGCTGAAGAGAATGGTGAATATCTCAGAAAACTCAGATATCAGTGTGACCAGGAAAGTCTCAGTGGAGAAAATCTGCTTTGGGATTTTGCTTACCTATTGTTCTGTTGCCCTGAATGTAAGGAAGGTCTTTGCCTAAGGCCCCACATTTCCAATGCCTGAAAAAAACAGTTTTCAAATGGAAATAAATGGGCATCACCTGTGGCTCCTGGCTTAATTGCTTTGCAAAAGGATATGTCTGAATCAGCCTCTCAGTGCAGTTTGAGATTATCGCTTAGATTCTCAGCACCTGATGGACCTAAAGAAAGATCCCATGTGTGCATCCAAATCCAAAATGGCCAAAAGAGAAGTCATTGTGATGAAGTCTCTTGCCTTCCTCTGTAAGGTTCCTGATCTCCATCAAGTGATAACAGGGATCTTTGGGTCAACTGAGTTCTTCAAGCCCTGCAGAGGCTAGCCCATAGGTGCTTGGGTTTTCTTATGACTGCAAATCACATAAAGAAACTATACCCGACAGTCAGTATGCCTCAAATTGGAAAAGCGGAACAGTATTAATGGCATGCCTCTTTGATCAGTCCTGGTTCACAGGAACGTTGTCCAGGAAACACTGACTTTAGACAAATGAAGGGCAAGGGAGCTTATTTTGACATTGTCTTGGGCTGTGTGCCTCATAAAAACTTCCAGCCAAGGTTATGATGAGTGACTATATGGAAGAAAATGAGGGCCATGTGGGAGTGTTTTGGTTTTAATTCTGGTCATTGGTGTGGCGGTTGGAAGAGATGACTGGGTCAACTGGTCTTGAACTCTGGTGTGTTTCCACGTAGAGACTGAGTTTTGAAACTGATCTCAGAGAAGTATTGCCATGAATTGTGTTGGGATTTTAGGAGGCCACGCATGAGAGTCGCCCTTGGAACCTGAGATCTAGGACCAGGGTGGCTTTCCACAAAGAACTGGGAATCTCAGCCTGGATATCACATGATTTTATTCTGAAAGACTTGGCAGCCATAGTTGAGAGTCAAAAGACATAGGACCTCACATTGTAGACCTCAATGGTCCTGGCTTCAAGTGACCTTTGTCCACTCTTTGGAAAGCCTTGCCTGTGAGAGTTCTCTAGAATTATTTTGAAATGAACTTTTTCAATATTTAATGGTTCCTGAATAATTGAAATCCACATTGCATCCAACATCGTCCTTGAAAAATGGCTAGATAAATAACACGAAATTTTTGAAATTTCCATGACCAGGTGGAACTGTAGAAACTTTCGATGTCCTGTTGCTTACCATGAGTGTACCAGACAGTGCCTTGATTGACAGGGTTTCATGAAATTTGTTTAGAACAGAGAAGCCAGTATTTTGGAGCCTGCTGAGTAGTGGGCCTAGAGCAGTGGTGGAGAGGTGTGTGATAAAACATCATGGTGGGGCCATTTGTATCTGCCATTGGCTTCCAAATGGCTTGTAACTGACAGAGTGCAGACATCAGACCCTTATATGTAAAAGCATCTTGTTGTATGGCGTAGTTTCAGGGCAATGTTCAGAATCAGGTTGCTATGGACAAGCGGGCAATCTTTGAGAGATAGAAGCCTGGTTGGTGAATTTTCTTGCAGACCCTGACCCACCACACGTGACAGAACTACCTCAAGCACTGTTTCCCAGTTGAACTCCTTGTATTTCGTGAAGCATGAACCAAACTCCAAGTGCAGCAGCAAGAAACACCACGAAAAGTGGAGGATGACCAAATGGTTTCACAGTCCACACGGGGAGACAATAAGCCCCCGGTGCCCACAGTTTACCTACAAAGAGAGAATTCAGCACTGCTGCCTCGTGTTCATTGGAAAATGAGAAATGTTGTCCTCCAGGTCTCATAGATGCAGACACAGCTTTGAGGGTCTCACTACAAAGGAAGCTTAACTCCTGACAACAACCTATATTTCAGTGCCCAATTTCACTGGCAGTTTCTCAAGAAGTTTTAGGCAAGCAGAGCTTCATGTTTGTGGAGTGTGTACCCTGTCCTTACTTTTGGAAACTCCTATTCCACCTCCAAGTTTGTGCACTCCTGAGCATTTTCTATTCCAGAAATGTAATCACAGATTTTGTAACTCTTCTACTCTAATTGTGTCTCCCTTGGGGCGAAATTAATGACAAGGCATTGTTCTGGATGAGAGTCAGAAGATTAATTTTTCTATTTTCCATTTGAAATTCTGAATCCCTGACACTAACCCATATTCTACTAGACTCTGACTACTAATCCAAATATGATGGAAGAAAATAACCCAAACAGTACATAAATACTTGCAGTTCAGAGTTGGACTTGCCTTTTGCATGATAAAGGGTAGGTGTTATAAATCTATTCAATATTTAATTGAAATAGTTCTCCATGTGTTTTTAAAGTTAACAAATATGTGAATTACTGTCTCCCATTCTCTGGAGCTTATTCAGCACATGTATTTTTATATGCACAAATAGAATCCTACAAGGTATCACACGTACATCCTTGTGAGGTATATGACTTAGCAGATACAAAGTGTGAGAAGTGATCACTCCTCCTAAACGCTGTTGGAACTGAAAATTCAACCTATGGGTGAGCTTCCCAGTGGAACAACATTATACATAAACCCATGTTCACTAAAATGAATGTTTTTGCATCTTTATGATATATATTTCATGATGAATTTCGATTGGCATATATATTGCTACTTTTTAATGTCTGTGTTAGTGTGTGTGTGTGTGTGTGTGTGTGTGTGTATGTATATATATATATACATATATATATATATATATGGAGAGTATATATATATATATATATATATATATACTCTCCATATTTTTAAAAATATGAAATATGTGTGTCTTATATACAGTCCCTAAATTCATTCATGTTCATGTATGTGGATTAATAATCAACTTTTCACAAGATTATTCTTAGAAATATTCATCCACCCGAAATACATATTTGTTTCCTAGTACTGAAAACTAACTTCAGTAAAAGGTGCATACAAATCCTAATATGTCTACTTTAACTGACCCAGTTTAACATCAATGCATGTAGGTTCCTATGGGACATGATGTGTATTTTGACATTAATTTTTATTCCACACTGGTACATTACTATTTCTTCAGTTTATGCAAATCTCAGTATATATATATTATTCACTAGTTAGCAAATTTATAGGCATTTGTTTCACTTTCAATCACTTCCTGCTCCAGAACACATGTATTCCTCTATGTTTCTTGACTGGTCTATTCATGAGACTTTTTTCCAAATATATTATTTTCGATTTCCATAATCAATTTTGAACCAAAACTCACACACCCTTCATGATAAACCATAATCCTAAGATTATCGTTAGATATATAACTGGTTGGAATGAATGATTGCATATCAATATAAAATTTCTTATAAATTTTCAGATATTTATTCAATCCATTATTTAAAGTGGATCCAGTTATATTATTTATTCACAGTATGGTCTATTCATGCATTATGTCTATATTCATTGAAACAGGGTACACCTATTTGTACCCCCATACTAATTTGTAAGTCTTCAAAATATTGCTCGCAGAATTGGTGGAAGAAATACTCTTTTCACCTGATCTACATACACATTTTATTACAGAAATATTCTGGACACAAAAAGCAAAGGTCACACTTACAATTGTACCAAAGCGTAAATGGAAAGTGAGCATGGATTACTAAAAACATCCATGTCCAGGTTGCCTAATGCTCTCAAATATCAATTCTATTTTTGACTACATATTTGTTTCTTCTTAAGATTATATATTCAACTTCAAACCTGTTGACAATGTCTAACCCTATCACACAATTTGTACTTTGCTTGATTTCCTAATGTCTCTATTGATATCTGCTTTCCTATATTTTTCCCCAGTTCATCATTGTGACTGACTCTTCACATGTGCTTACATTTACATACACTCTCTACCCGAAATCTTATTGCGAAAGAACTTTTGGTCCAAATCCTATACTCACTCTTCTTTCTAAACCTACCAACTACCTTCCTAATCCTACCGACTATCAGTTTTTGACTGGATGTTCTCTTCAACATTCAATATCCAAGGTACAAGGTACGATGCCAGTGTATATTGATTTATCTGAGACATCTGTGCTGCACATTACTCAAAGCTAAGTATCCCACTCAAGTCCCCAATGCCCTTCTGGGCTTCAAATCTTACCTAGATTTCTGCTTTCATACTTATGTTTCACATATATACTCTTGTAAATATCGCATTTTGCCAATACCATTATTCATCCCGCAGAATGATTTGTAACCCAAATTGAACATGTTATTAACCCTAACCATACACTGTTCCCTCAGTATAACTTACTTAAGAGCAGGGACAGTGTGGGTCTTACAATATAGGAATGTAGATGATCTTCCACCTGCTGAGAACATCAAAGATCCATGGAGAAATGATCCTTGCAGAAGATATAGGCAGCTATGTAGGACCTGAGAGAGCAATAGTCATCTTCCATGGCAAACAACCTGGTCAGGATTAATTGATAGTCTGAATCAGCCTCTCTCTTCTTAATGAAGAGAAGATGGACTGAACCAGGCCTCTGTGGAGAGCTGTTCCCTGGTGCCTATGGTTGATATACCATTCTAACTTCTGAATGTGTCACAGGATGTTGGGGCAGCCTCCATCTCATGGGAACCCTGGATGCAACTGTTAGCACAAAGTGGTTACCAAGGTAGTGACCATATTCAGTTCCTGAAAGAAGTGACCTCACTTCACTTCCTTGGTGATGGAATTCTCTGAACCTGGGATCCAGGAAGGAAGGCACCCAGAGCCAGTCCCACTCCCAGTTCCAGTGGGCTAACTTGTTTGCTTTTCCCAAAGACATAGTCAGTCTTTCTTGGTACCTACTGATGTGAGGATGGAAAAATGCCAGCAGAGCTCTGATGAGGGGCCTTTCCTGAGAAAGCAGGTAGTGGCTCACCTTTGGCTCCTGACAACTTCACAGAGTTGGACAAGGAGACCAGATCTGAAACAGGACAGGCCATTTTGTGGGAACATAATATGGCCCACCAGTCAGAAGACACTCCGGATAGTCACAGACCTATTTGGGGGAAGTAAGTGCCTTTGCCGTTGTAGGTGTGAGTTTGTGGTTTTTTCTCATGTTCTGAGAATAGGTAGAAAAAGTGGTTTGTTTGGTTTGGAGTGGACTGTTTCTAGTAAGTCGTTTGACATGGTGAGTGTTTCTAGGTCTGTGTATCCCACTGTATCCGTGGTTGTAGACATTAGAAAAGAGAATGCATCAATGGATGTGTTGTCTCTAGTTGAAAGCTTCCCCGCATTCATACTGCCCAATTAATGAATGGACTGCAGCTTGCCTTATGGATGGGCAACATCTACTATCTTCTAAAGTTCCTGTTTTCTTCGTGAATTCTGGCCACTCTCCAGAATAGGCTCATGGTTTTGTTTCCCAAATATGTAACACCACAAGATTCTGTTACATGGCCATGTGCTGGATTGCTGAAGGGAATGGGAGCATCTAAGAAAACTCAGATTTCAGTGTGACCAGTAAAGTCTCAGTGGAGAAACCCTTCTTTGGGCCATTTGCTTACTTCTATTTCTATTACCCTGAATGTCAGGAAGGTCTTTGCCTCAGGCCACCCCTTTGTGTAGCCTGAAGAAAACTGTTTTCATATGGAAATGTATGGACATCACCTGTGGCTCTTTGCTTAATTGATTTGGAATGAGATGTGTCTGAATCAGCCTCTTGTCCTTGTATGAGGTTGTGGCTTTGATTCTCAGCACCTGATGGATCTAAAGAAAGATCCCATGTGCTTCCAAAACTAAAATGGCCAAAAGAGCAGTCATTGTTGATGAATATTTTTGCCTTCTTGTTTTAGGTTTCTGACCTCCATAAAGTGAGAATAGGGATCCTTTGGGTCAAATGAGTTCTTGAAATCCCTGCAGAGGCTAGCCCATATTTGCTTGGGTTTTCTCATGACTCCAAATCACATAAAGAATCTATACCCTACAGCCAGTAGGCCTCAAATTGGAGAAGTGGAACACTTTAACAGCAGGAATATTTGATCATTCCTGGTTCACAGGAAGAGTGTCCAGGCCATCATGATTTTAGGCAAATGAGGGGCAAGTGAGCTTATTTGGGCTCATAGAAACCTCCAGCTGGAGGTTATGATGAGTGTCTACATGGAAGAAGATGATGGCCCTGTGGGAGTGTTTTGATTTTAATTGTGGTCATTTTTTGGCGGATGGAAGGGATGACTGGGTCCACCTGGGCTTGAACTCTGGTGTGATTCCCCTTAGAGACTGAGTTCTGAAACTGAACTCAGAGAAGTATTGCCATGAATTGTGTTGGGATTTTAGGAGGCCACGCATGAGACTCACTCTTGGAAACTGAGATCTAGGCCCAGGGTGGTTTCCACAGAGGCCTGAGAATCTCAGCCAGGATATCACATGATTTTATTCTGAAAGACTTAGCACCCATATTTGAGAGTCAAAACACACATGGACCTCACATTGTAGATGTCAGTTGGCCTGGCTTTAGGAGACCTTTTGGCAACTGTTTGAGAAGCATTGACTGTGAGAGTTCTCCAGAGCGTTCATTGTAATGAACTTTCTCAACACTTAATGGTTCCTGAATGAATTGAAACCCACAGTGCCTCTAACTTCATCCTTGAAAAATTTCAAGATAAATACCATGAAATTTTTGAAATTCCCATGACCAGGTGGCACTGCAGAAACTTTTGATGTCCTGTTGCTGATCATGTGTATACCAGACAGTGCCTTGTTTTTGACTGGGTTTCATTAAAATGGTGTAGAACAAGAGAAGCCAGTAATTTGGAGCCTGCTGAGTAGGGGGGCTAGAGCAGTGGTGGGCAGGTGTGTGATAAAACATCATGTTGGGGCCATGTGAATCTGCCATTGGCTTCCAAATTTTTTGTGACTGATATAGTGCAGACATCAGACCCTTATATGTAAAGGCATCTTGTTAAATGGAGAGTTTTCAGGGCAATATTCAGAATCAGGTTGCTATGGTTATTGGGGCAAGCTATGTGGGATACAAGCCTGGTTGGTGCATTCTCCTGCAGACCCTGACCCACCACACGTGACAGAACTCCCTCCAGCACTGTATCTCAGATGAACTTTTTATGTTTTGTGAAGCAAATACCAAATTCCCAGTGCAGCAGCAAGAAATACCACGAAAAGTGGAGGATGACCAAATGTCTTCACAGTCCCCACTGGGAGACACTTAGCTTCCAATGGACACAGTTTAGCTACAAAGAGAGAATTGAGCACTGCTGCCTCATGTTCATTGAAATATAAGAAACCATGTCTTTCGGTTACATAGATGCAGACCCAGCTATGATGGTCTCACTACAAAGGAAGCTAAAGCTCATGACAACAACATATATTTCAAGTGCCCAACCTCAGAAGCCGTTTCCCAAGAATTCTTAGGCCAGCAGAGCTCCTTTTTGTGGAGTGTTTACCCTGTCCTTTACTTTTGGAAACTCCTCTACCACCTCCAAGGTTGTGAACTCCCGAGCATATTCCATTCCATATATGTATTCATAGATTTTCACACTTTTCTACTCTAATTGTGTTTTACTTGGGGCGTAGGTAATGTCAAGGCATTGTTCTGGATGTGAGTGGGAAGATTTTTGTGTAGCACATATTTACATACACATTGGATTCATTTTTCAATTTTCCATTTGAAATACTGAATCCCTGACACTAACCCATACCCTACTAGTCTCTGACTAATAATCCTAATATGATGGTGAAAAATAAGCCAAAAAGAGAAGAAACACAAGCAGTTCAGAGGACGCATTGTGTATTGTTGGAATTGCCTTTTGCATTATATAATGTAGGAGTTATAAGTCTAGTCAATTTTTTTGTTGAAATAGTTCTAAATGTGTTTTTAAAATTAGCAAATATGTGAATCCCTGTCTCCCTTTCTCTGTAGCCTATTCAGTACATGTATTTTTATATGCACATATAGAATTCTACCTGATATCACTCGTATACACTTGTGAGGTGGCTGAATTGGCAGATGCAAATTGAGAGAAGAGTTCACTCATCCTAAACGCTGTTGGAACTGAAAATTCAACCTATGGGTGAGCTTCCTAGTTGAAAAACATTATACATGAATCCATGTTCAGTAAAATGAACATTTTTCGATCTGTGGATTATATACTTTTCATGATGAATTTCTATTGGCATATATGTTGCTACTTTTTTTTTCTTTTATTGGTTGCTCAAAACATTACAAAGCTCTTGAATATCATATTTCATACATTAGATTCAAGTGGGTTATGAACTCCCATTTTTACTCCAAATACAGATTGCAGAATCACATTAGTTACACATCCATATTTTTACATAATGCCCTATTAGTTACTGTTGTATTCTGCTACCTTTCCTATACTCTACTATCCCCACTCCCCTCTCTTCCCATCTTCTCTGTCTACCATACCTACTGTAATTCATTTCTCTCCTTGTTTATTTTCCCACAACCTCTTATATGTAATTTTGTGTAACAATAAGTGTCTCTCTCCATTACCATGCAATTTCCCTCTTCTCTCCCTTTCCCTCCCACATCATGTTTCTGCTTAATGTTAATCTTTTCTTCATGCTCTTCCTCCCTGCTCTGTTCTTAGTTGCTCTCATTATATCAAAGAAGACATTTGGTAATTGTTTTTTAGGGATTGGCTAGATTCACTAAGCATAATCTGCTCAGTGCCATGCATTTCCCTGCAAATTCCATGATTTTGTCATTTTTTAGTGCTGCGTAATTCTCGATAGTATATAAAAGTCACATTTTTTTTATCCATTCATCTATTGAAGGGCATCTGGGTTGGTTCCACAGTGTAGCAATTGTGAATTGTGCTGCTATGAAAATCCATGTGGCAGTATCCCTGTAGTACGCTCTTTTAAGGTCTTCAGGGAATAGTCCGAGAAGGGCAATAGCTTGGTCAAATGGTGCTTCCATTCCCAGCTTTCCCAGGAATCTCCATACTGCTTTCCAAATTGGCCACACCAGTTTCAGTCCCACCAGCAATGTACAAGAGTACCCTTTTCCCCACATCCTCGCCAGCACTTGTTGTTGTTTGACTTCATAATGGCTGCCAATCTCACTGGATTGAGATGGTATTTTAGGGTGGTTTTTATTTGCATTTCTCTTACTGCTAGAAATGGAGAGCATTTTTTTCATGTACTTGTTAATTGATTCTATGTCCTCCTCTGAGAAGTTTCTGTTCAGGTCCTTGGCCCATTGGGTTATTGGTTATCTTATTGTCTAATTTTCTAAGTTCTTTGTATACTTTGTATACTCTGGATATTAGGGCTCCATGTGAAGAGTGAGGACTAAAAATTTGTTCCCATGATGTAAGCTCCATATTTACCTCTCTTATTGTTTCTCTTTCTGAGAAAAAATAATTCAGTTTAAGTAAGTCCCATTTGTTGATTCTTATTATTAACTCTTGTTCTATGGGTGTCCTATTAAGGAATTTGGAGCCTGACCACACAATATGTAGATCGGAGCCAACTTTTTATTCTATCAGACGCAGAGACTCTGATTTGAATCTAGCTCCTTGATCCACATTGAGTTAACTTTGGTGCATGGCGAGAGGAGGGGATTCAGTTTCATTTTGTTGCATATGGATTTCCAGTTTACCCAACACCATTTGATGAAGATGCTATCCTTCCTCCATTGCAGGCCATTAGCTCCTTTATCAAATATAAGATAGTTGTAGCTTTTTGGATTAGTTTCTGTGTCCTCCATTCTGTACCTTTGGTCCACCCGCCTGTTTTGGTACCAGTACCATGCTGTTTTTATTATGATTGCTCTGTAATATAGTTTGAAATCTGGTATCGCTATACTGCCTGATTCACACTTCCTGCTTAGAATTGCTTTTGCTATTCTGGGTCTTTTATTTTTCCATTTGAATTTTATGATTGCTTTATCTATTTCTACAAAAAGTTTCTATGGGATTTTGATTGGCATTGCATTAAACCTATAGAGAACTTTTGGTAATATCACCATTTTGATGATGTTAGTTCTGCCTATCCATGAACACGGTATATTTTTCCATCTTCTAAGATCTTATTCTATTTCTCTTTTTAGGGTTCTGTAGTTTGCATTATATAAATCTTTCACCTCTTTTGTTAGGTTTATTCCCAAGTATTTAATTATTTGAGGAAATTGGGAATGCAGTGTTTTGACTCATTTTTGTTTCAGAAGTTTTGTCGCTGATATACAGAAATGCCTTTGATTTATTCATGTTGATTTTGTATCCTGCCACATTGCTGCATTCATTTATGAGTTCTAGTAGTTTTTTCTGTAGACCCTTTTGGGTCTTCTATGTATAGAATCATGTCATCTACAAATAGTGATAATTTAAGTTCTCCTTTTTTCTATTTTTATGCCTTTAATGTCTTTCATCTCTCTAATTGCTCTGGCCAGTTTTTTGAGAACTATATTGAATAGAAGTGGTGATAGAGGACATCCCTGTCTTGTTCCAGATTTTAGAGGGAATGCCTTCAATTTTTCTCCATTCAGAATGATGCTAGCCTGAGGATTAACATAGATAGCTTTTACAATGTCGAGGTAAGTTCCTGTTATCCCTAGTTTTTAAAATGTTTTGAACATAAAGAAATGCTCTACTTTGTTGAATGGTTTTTCTGCATCTATCAAGATGATCATATGGTTCTTATCTTTAAGTCTATTGATGTTGTGAATAACATTTATTGATTTAAATATATTGAACCCTCCTTGCATCCCAGGGATGAATCCAAGTTGATCATGGTGCACAATTTTTTTGATGTGCCTTTGTATCCAATTCGCCAGAATTTTAATGAGGATTTTTGCATCTAGGTTCATCAGAGATATTGGTCTGTAGTTTTCTTTCTTTGAGGTGTCTTTGTCTGGTTTCAGAATCTGGGTGATGTTGGCCTCATAGAATGAATTTGGCAGAGCTACCAGTTTTTCTATTTCCTGAATAACTTGAAAAGTATTGGTATTAATTCTTCTTTAAAGGTTTTGTAAAACTCTGCTGTATACCCATCCGGTCCTGGGCTTTTCTTGGTTGGTAGTCTTTTGATTGCTTCTTCTACTTCATCCATTGATATTGGTCTGTTTAAATTGTGTGTTTCCTCCTGACTCAGTCTGGGCAAATCATATGACTTAAGAAATTTATCGATGTCTTCACTATTTTCTATTTTATTGGAATACAGGTTTTCAAAATAATTTCTAATTTTCTTCTGTATTTATGTAGCATCTGTTGTAATATTGCCTTTTTCATCCCGTATGTTAGTAATTTGATTTCTCTCTCTTCTTCTCTTCGTTAGCATGGCTAAGGGTCTGTCTATCTTATTTATCTTTTTGAAGAACCCCTTTTAGTTTTGTTAATTTTTTCAATAGTTTCTTTTGTTTCAATTTCGCTATGATTTTAATTATTTCTTGCCTTCTGCTACATTTGCTGTTGTTTTGCTCTTCCTTTTCTAAGGCTTTGAGATGAAGTGTGAGCTTATTTATTTGTTTTTCTTTTCTATTTTGAGGAATGACCTCTAGGCGATGAATTTACCCCTTAAAACTTCTTTTCATTGTACCCCATAGAATCTAATATGTTGTGTCTGTATTTTCATTTATCTCTAAGAATTTTGTGATTTCCTCCTTTATGTCTTCTGTAACCCATTGATCATTCAGTAACATATTCTTCATTTTGGATGTGATGTATGATTTTTTCTTCCTTCTTTTATCATTGGTTTCCAGTTTCATTCCATTATGATCACAAAAAATTCATGGTATTATCTCCACCCCTTTATATTTACTGAGGGTTGCCCTATGGCATAACATATCGTCTATTTTTGAGAAGGATCCATGTGCTGCTGAGAAAAAAGTATATCCACTTGATGATGGTTGATATATTCTATATATGTCAGTTAAGTCTAGGGTATTGATTGCGAGATTGAGTTCTATAGTTTCTTTTTTCAACTTTTGTTTGGAGGATCTGTCCAATGGTGAGAGAGGTGAGTTGAAGTCACCCATAATTATTGTATTGTGGTCTATTTGATTCTTTAACTTGAGGAGAATTTGTTTTATGAACATCGCAGCACCATTATTTGCTGCGTGAATATTGATAATTGTTATGTCTTGTCGGTGAATGGTTCATTTTAGCAGTATATAATGTCCTTCTTTATCCCTTTTGATTAAATTAGTCTTGAGGTCGATTTTATTCGATAGGAGGATGGCCACCCCTGCTTGCTTACGAGGACCGTGTGCATGGTATAAATTTTCAAAATCTTTCACCTTCAGCCTGTGTATGTCTTTTCCATTCAGATGTGTCCCCTGGAGGCAATATATTGTTGGATTTTTTTTTATTTCAAGTTACAAGCCTATGTCACTTTATTCGAGAGTTTAAGCCATTTACTTTTAGAGTTACTAATGATATATGGTTTGTACTGCCACCCATGTTTGCTTATATCTTTTTTTTAAATTAGTTTGTTTCTCCATGATTAGCTTTTCCCCCGCCCTCTGTCATTACTGAGGCACTTCTCACTCATGGTTTTCGTTGTTGATTTTCATTTCTTCCTCGTGTAGTGTTTTGCTCAAGATGCTTTGCAATGCTGGTTATCTGGCTGCAAATTCTTTTAGGTTTTGTTTATCATGAAATATTTTTATCTCGTTGTCTTACCTTAAGCTTAATTTTGCTGGATACATAATTCTTGGTTGGCATCCATTGTCTTTCAGTGTTTGAAGTACGTTGTTCCAGGATCTTCTCACTTCCAGCATCTATGATGAAAAATCCATTGTTAACCTTTTTGGTTTACCCCTGTTTGTAATGATTCTAATCTGCCTCCTTTCTCTGGTAGCTTTTAATATTTTCTCTTTGTTCTGTATATTGGATATCTTCATAAGAATGTTTCTTGGCATTGGTCTACTGTGATTTTGTGTGCTCGATGTCCTGTAAGCATCTACAATTTGTTTATCCCTTTCCATTTTTATTTCTGGAAAGTTTTCTGTAATTATTTCATTCAGCAGATTTCTCATTCTCTTGGTTTGAATCTCTGTACCTTCCTCTATCCATATGACTCATTAGTTTTTTTTTTTTATGTTATTCCATATCTCTTGAATGTTTTCTCATAATTTTTTACAGCATTTCTTTGTTGGCTAGACTTTTTTCAAGATGATATATTTTGTCTTCATTCTGTCTTCTACTTGCTCTACACTGTTAGTGATACTCTCAATTGAATTTTTAATTTGGTTTATCATTTCCTTGATTTCTAGAATTATTGTTTGATTTTTCTAATAATCTCTATCTCCTGATAAAGATGCTTAATTTCTTATTTTATCTGTTTATGTAATTTATTTTCAATGCGTTCTATCACTGTTTGTTTTTGCTGTCTCGTATCCTCTTTAAGGTTCCATTCCATCTGTCTAAGGTATTCCTTGAGTTCTTTATATGACCATTTTTCTGATGACTCTAGGTGCTCTTGAATATTTAGGCTGTCCTTCATTGTTCGTACTCCTTTTCTTCCTTGTTTTTTTATGCTTCTCATGTTACTTCTCGTTCTGTTTGACTACTGAGTTACTGCTTACTCTTATAAATTTATTTGATGCTTGAGAGGAAAGATATTAGAAGGGAAGGGAGAAGTCACTAAAGAGAATGAGAGTAGGCAGGTAGAATTCAAGTAAGGGGGAATAAAAAAATTGAAATGAAATGAAAAGACAAAAAAAATAGAAAATAAAGAAAGAAAATTTTAAGTAATAATGATGATTAAAAAATTGAAAATTAAAATTTAAAATAATAATATTAATAATAATAATAATAAAATAAAAGAAATTAAAAAAATAAAAACATTTAAAAAAGTTAATGAACAACAGCAACAAAAATGAAAATGAAAGAAAAAGAAAAAAATACAAATAAAAAAATAGTAATAATACATGCAGTCCTAGAGTTCAATTAACTTCTCTTCCAGTAGGTGGAGCTGTGCGCACTGGGCCAAGCTTCTCCTCTCAATAAGTGGGAACCAATCACTGTGCAGCAGCTCTTCCTCCCAGACTGGGCGGGTCTCCAACCCTGAGTGCCTAGGGCCTTCTCTTGTGCTTCCTCAAGCCAGGCCCCACTCACCTGTGACGCTCACCACAATACTGGTTACAAGCCAGGCCTCTGCTCCTGGTAGCCCTGTTTCCATGAACGGCTGGGCACACTCTCCTTAACTGCCTCCCTCAGACCCTAAGTTTGTAGAGCTTGGGGCTGAGAAACCCCAGTGAATTTGCTTGCCCTTCGGGAGCCATGGCCCCGGTAGGTGGTGTAAGAGACCTCAATTGTCAGCACTGGTGGGAGCGGTAGCCAGCAATTACACGCCTCGAGTCCCGAGCCAATCCTGATTCCCTAGGTCTGGGTATTGCGCTCCTTGGAGAGCTGGGAGGGGCCATTACGGCAGAGGTGGGAAGGGCCCTTGAGGTTTCCCTGCGGTGTTGAGAGAGATGGCAATGGGATAAAATACTTGTCGCACTGGTTTCAATGAAGTTATCTCCTCCGACTGTGACGTCAGTTCGCTGCCATGGTGGTATACCATTAAAATGGTGACCGTTCGTTCCCTTTGCTGGGTGACCAATGCAACAGCTGGGTCCTGACTATCTCTCCCAAGCCCCATTTCAATCCTGCGGCCACTGCCTATGAAGGCTCAGTTGGCTTTTAACTCTGTCAATTCCGAAAGCCCGACCAATTATTTCAGCGGGAATGTTAGTGCTGAGTCACAAAAACCAGATGAATCTAAGCTTGAATGCAGCCAATCCGGGCTTTGTGTGTGTTCTGAGGGGCCCAGACTGTTCGCCCCAGATTCACAACAGGTCAATATTGCCTAGTGATTCTGAGCAAACAGCATTTAGACAGTTTACGACTCCCTATGCCCGCGCAGCTGAAGAGATCAGAGACTTGAATTCTCCATGCCTGCCTTCATAATGGATCTCCTGTATTGCTACTTTTTAATATCTGTGCATTTGCGTGTGTGTGTGTGTATATATATATATATATATATATATATATATATATATATATATACTCTTTAGATTTTTCAAAATATGAAATATATGTGTCTTATTATGCACGCCCCTAAATACATTCATATTCATATCTGTGGATTTATAATCAACTTTCAACAAGATTATTTTCAGAAATAATCATCCACCTGAAATACATATTGTTTCCTAGTACTGAAAACTAAATTCAGTGAATGGTGCATACAAACCCTAATATTTCTACAGTTACTTAGCCAGTTTAAAATGAATGCAAGTAGATTCCTAGGGGACATGATGTGTATTTTGACTTTCATTTTTATTCAACACTTGTACATTACTATGTCTTCAGTTCATGCACATGATGGGATATATATTTCAGTCACAAATTAGAAAATTTATAGGCATTTGTTTCACGATCAATCACTTCCTGATTCAGAACACATGTATTCCTCCATGTTTCTTGACTGGTCTTTTCATGAGACTTCTTTCCAAACATATTATTTTTGTTTAACATCATCACGTGTAAAGCAAAACTCAAACACCATTCATCATAAACCATAATCCTAATATTACCATTAGAAATATAACTGGTTGGAATGAATGATTGTATATCAATATAAGATTTCTTATATATTTTCACATATCAATTCAATCCATTATTTAAAGTGGAATCAGTTACGTTATTTATTCATAGTATGGTCTATTCATGCATTATCTCTATATTAATAGACACAGGGTACACCTCTTTGTACCCCTAATACTAATGTATACATCTTCAAAATATTGCTCCCAGAAATGGTGAAAGAAATACTCATGCCACCTGATCTACATATACATTTTATCACAGTAATATTCTGAACAAAAAAAAAAAAACCATAAAAATGTCACACTTATGATTGTACCAAAGCCTAAAAGGAAAGTGAACGTGGATAACTAATAACATCCATGTCCAGGTTGCCTAATGCTCTCAAATGTCATTCCCATTTGTGACGAGATATTTGTTTTTTCCTATGATTATGTATTCAAACTCAACCCTGTTGAAAATGTCTAATCCTATTACTCACTTTATACTTTGCCTGATTTCGTAATGTCTCTATTGACACCTGCTTTCCTACATATTTTCCCCAGTTCATCATTGTGACTGACTCTTCACATGTGCTGACATTTCCATTCACTCTCTAAACGAAACCCTATTGCTAAAGAAGCTTTTTATTCCAAATCATATACTCACTCTTCTTCCTAAACCTACTGACTATCTTCCTAATCCTACTGACTATCCCTTTTTGACTGGATGTTCTCTTCTACATTCAATCATCCAAGGTACAAGGTCCTATGCCACTGTATTTCGATTTAACTGAGACAACTGTACAGAACATAATTCAACACTAAGTATCCAAATAAAGGGCCCAATGCCCTTCTGGGCTTCAAATCTTTCTTAGATTCCCGTTTTCATACATATATTTCACGTATATATTCTTATAAATATCGCAGGTTCCCAATCTCATTATTCTTCCTGCAGAATGATTCCTAACCCAAATCGAACATATTATTAACCGTAACCATACACTCACTTTGCAGGAGAGCAATAACAGTGTGGGTATTAAACTACAGGAATCTAGGGGATCTTCACCTGCTGAGAAACTCAAATGTTCATGCAGAAATGATCCCTGGTGAAGATGAAGGCAGCTATGAAGTACCTCAGAAAGCAAAAGTCATCTTCCATGGCAATCATCCTGGTCAGGATGGAGGGTTGTGTCTGAATCAGTCTCTCTCTTCTTAATGTATAGAACATGGACCAAACCAGTCCTGTGTGGAAGCTGTTCCCGGGTGCTTATGGTTGATATAACATTCTAACTAGAGAAAGTGTCCCATGAAAATCAGGACAGCCTCCACCTCATGATACTTTTGGAAGCAACTGTTAGGACAAAGTGCTTGCCAAGGCAGTGACATCATTCATATTCTGAAGGAAGTGATCTCACCTCACTTCCTTGGTGATGGAACTCTCTGAACTTGAAATCCAGGAAGCCAGGCACCAAGAGACAGTCCCTGTCCTAGTCCCAGTGGTCTGACATGTTTGGATTTACCAAGGACAGAGTCAGTCTTTCTTGGTACCTACAGATGTGAGGATGGCCAAATGCCAGGAAACCTCTGAAGAGGGGCTTTTCCTGAGAAAGCAGGTAGTGTCTCACCGCTGGCTCTTGAGAACTTCACAGAGTTGGCCAAGCAGACATGATCTGAGACAGGAGAGGTCATTTTGGAAGAACATAGAATGGCCCACCAGTCAGATGACACTCCAGGGAGTCACAGACCTACTAGGGGGAAGGAGGTGCCTTTTTGGGTGTGGGTGTGAGTTTGTGGTTTTGTCTCATGTTCTGAGAATAGGTAGGAAAGGCGGTTTGTTTGGTATGGAGTGGAATATTTCTATTAAGTCCTTTGACAAGGCGAGTGTTTCTATGTGTGTGTATCCCCCTGAGTCCATTGTTGTAGACATTAGAAAAGACAATGCATCAATGGATGTGTCCTGTCTAGTAGAAAGCTTCCCAGCATTCATCCTGCCCAATTCATGAGTGGACTCTGGCTTGCCTTATGGATGGGCAACACCTACAAGCTTCCTAATTTCCTGTTTTCTTTCTCAATTCTGGCCACTCTCCAGAATAGTATCGTGGTTTTGTGTCCAAGATTTGTACCTCCAAGATCTGTGACATGGCTATGTACTGGATAGCTGAAAGAAATGGCTAGCATCTCAGAAATCTCAAATATCTGTTGACCAGGAAAGTCTCAGTGGAGAAACCCCTCTTTGTTCCTTTTGCTTACCTATTGTTCTGTTGAATGTCAGGAAGTTTTTTGCCTCAAGCCACCACTTTGTGAACCCTGAAGAAAACAGTTTTCAAATGGAAATGAATGGGAATCACCTGTGACTCTTTGCTTAATTGCTTAGGATTGGGATATGTCTGAATCAGCCTGTTGGCCCTGTGTGAGGCTGTGGCTTAGATTCTCAGCACCTGATGGATCTAAAGATAGATCCCATGCATGCATCCAAAACCAAAATGGCAAAAAGATCAGATATTGTTGATGAACTCTCTTGCCTTCCTCTGGTAGGTTCCTGATATCCATCAAGTGAGAATAGGGATCCTTTGGGTCAAATGAGTTCTTCAAAGCCCTGCAGAGGCTAGGCCATAGGTGTTTGATTTTCATGACTCCAATTCACTTAAAGAATCTAAACCCCAAAGCTAGAAGGCCTCAAGTTGGAGAAGCCAAGCAATATTAAAGGCAGGCCTATTTGATCACTACTGGTTCACAGGAAGAGAGTCCAGGCCACCCTGACTTTAGGCAAATGAGGGGCACGGAGCTTATTTTGGACACTGTCATGGGCTGCGTCCCTTATGGAAACCTCCAGCCAGAGAATATGATGAGTGTCTATATGGAAGAAGATGAGGGCCATGTGAGAGTGTTTGGTTTAAATTGTGGATATTTGTCTGGCGGTTGGAAGAGATCTCTGGGTCCACCTAGGCTTGCACTTTGGTGTGATTCTCCTTAGAGACTGAGTTCTTTTACTGATCTCAGAGAATTATTGCCAGGAATTGTGTTGGAATTTTAGATGGACATGCATGAGAGTTGCCCTTGGAAAGTGACATCTAGGCCCAAGTTGACTTTCCACAGAGCACAGGGAATCTCAGCCAGGATATCACATGATATTATTCTTAAAGACTTGGCAGCCATATTTGAGAGTCGAAACACACATGGACCATACATTGTAGACCTCAAGGGGCCTGGCTTAATCTGACTTTTCGCCACTTTTGGAAGCCTTGCTGTAAGAATTCTCCAGAGTTTTCATTGAAATGAGCTTCCTCACCATTTAATGGTTTCTGAGTGAATTAAAATCCACAGTGCCTCCAACTTCATCCTTGAAAATTGGCTATATCAATACCATGAAATTTTTGAAATTCCCATGACCGGGTAGCACTGGAGAATATTTGGATGTCCTGTTGCTGATCATGAGTATACAAGACAGTGCCTTGATTGACTGGGTTTTATGAAAATGGTGTTGAACAGAGATGCCAGTAAGTTGGATCCTGCTGAGTAGTTGTACTAGAGTAGTGGTTGGCAGGTGTGTAATAAAACATCTGTGGTGGGGGCATTTGGATCTGCCATTGGCTTCCAAATGGATTGTGACTGACATTTTGCAGCCAGTAGACCCTTATATGTAAAAGCATATTGTTATATGGAGAGGTTTTAGGGCAATGTTCAGAATCAGGTTGCTATGGTCAATGGGGCAAGCTATGTGGGATAGAAGCCTGGTTGGTGCATTCTCCTGACGAACCTGACCCACCACACTTGACAGAACTTACTTCAGCACTGTGTCCCATTTGAAATCCTTGTATTTCATGAAGCAAACACCAATCTCCCAGTGCAGCAGCAAGAAATACCACGAATAGTGGAGGATGACCAAATGGAATTACAGTCCACAAGGGGAGACACTTAGACCCCAGTGGCCACAGGTTACCTACAAATAGAAAATTCAGCACTGCTGCCTCATGTTCATTGGAAAATAAGAATCCATGTCATCCAGATCACATAGATGAAGACTCAGCTATGATGGTCTCACAACAAATGAAGCTAATGCTCCTGACAACAGCATATATTTCATTGCCCAACCTCAGAGGCAGTTTCTCCAGATGTTAGGCTGGCAGAACTTCATGTTTGTGGAGTTTTTACCCTGTCCCTTACTTTTGGAAACTCCTCTACCACCTGCAAATTTGTGAACTCCTGAGCATTTTTCATTACACATATGTATTCACAGATTTTCTAACTCTTCTCCTCTAATTGTGTCTTATGTGGGGCGAAGGTAATGTCAAGGCATTGTGCTGAATGAGGGTGGGAAGATTTTTGTGTAGCACATATTTGCATACACATTTGATACATTTTCCAATTTTCCATTCGAAATACTGAATCCCTGACACTAACACATACCCTACTAGACTTTGACTTTTAATCCTAATATGGTGGAGAAAAATAACCCAAACAGAATAGAAATACAAGAGGTTCACAGGAGGCATGGTGTATAGTTGGACTTGCCTTTCGTATGATAAATGGTAGGTGTTATAAATCTAGCGAATTTTAATTGAAATAGTTCTCCATGTGTTTTAAAAGTTAACAAACATGTGAATAACTGTCTCCCTTTCTCTGTAGCCTATTCATCACATGTATTTTTATATGCACATATAGAATTCTACCTGGTATCACTCGTACATTTTGTGAGGTGGCTGGCTTGGCAGATGCAAATTGTGAGAAGAGACCACTCCTACTAAATGCTGTTGGAACTGAAAATTCAACATATGAGTGAGCTTCTTATTTGAACAACATAAATCCATGTTCATTAAAATGAATATTTTTGGATCTGTGGATGATATATTACTTCGTGGTGAATTTCGATTGGCATACATAATGCTACTTTTTAATGTCTGTGTGTGTATGTGTGTGTGTGTGTATATATATATATATATATATATATATATATATATATATTCACTCTCCAGATTTTTCAAAATATGAAGTATATTTTTCTTATTATACACTCCCTAAATTCACTCATATTCATGTATTTGGATTAATAATCAAGTTTTCACAAGAATATTCTCAGAATTATTCATCCACCAGAAATACATATTTGTTTCTTAGTACTGAAAACTAACTTTGGGGGATCATATGATGGTGGTGAAGGGAGTGCATCACCCCCATGTACCGCGTCACTGTGCGGGAGAATGACGAGTTATAATGGCTAAAACCTATCTTGTTAGAAATTTCCAGCAAAATTGGGGTGCTCCAAAACCTAGTCGACATATTTCCATCTCACGAGGATCAGCTACGCGGGCTCAAACACGAGTGATTTGTCCGCATAGAGGGTCATGCTGCTTATTCAGGAAATCGGTCTGCGGCTAGAGTCTGCGGCGTGCACTGGGAAACGAAGAGATAGCAATGCAAATATACAGCGGTGTGGATTCTGTGGGCTCCTGACAGGTATGCAATCACTGTGCTAAGTGCTGAATTCTGGGTTTGAGACGGGAAAGGATGCGGTCCAATTCGGTTCTCCACACCGGTCAGACCACAGAGGAAGCCAGCGGCCACCATCTTGGAGAGCTGATGTCACCATTCCTGTTTTCGACTGATCGAAGCTCATTCACCTATAGAACAGGTAATTTCAGGATGCCATTCACCTTTGTGTCACAGACAAATTACTCAGGCTCAGTGCCAAAGAACCTGCAGAAACTCCGTCTTGGAGCCTGCTCCTATTAGAACATACACCAAGCCCAGAGCGGCCGAATTCCGCCTCTCGGAACTGATCTGGCCCAGGGCTAAAGAACCCGCGGAAACTGCTTCTCGTTCCGGGTCTTGCTGAATACTGTGGAGGTAAATATCAACCGAGCCTTCATAGGCAGTGGCAACAGGATTGAGACGCGGCTTGTGAGGGCCGGTCAGGACTCACCCATTGCTTTGGTCACCCAGAAAAGGGAACAAAATGCTGCCTTTCACATGGGATACCAACATGACAAATTTCTGATGTCATCAGAAAGCAGCAGAGGAGATAACTTCATTGATACCAGCAGTGACAGAAACAGTTGGTCTCCTGGTGAAGAAAGTGAGTCACAAACACCCGGGTCTCTCTCACTTTGTCATCAAGCCAGAGGGGCAGAGCAGAGCAGCTGCCCGCACCTGGAACAGACCCAGTGACACACCTGCATGGTAGTCACGTCAACCCAATTGGAGTAGAGGCAGAACAGAGCTGCTACCCGGGCCCAGAACAGGCCCAGCGACCCACAGGTGTGGTAGTCACGTCACCCCAATTGGAGTTGTTGCAGAGCAGAGCCTTCTCCCGTGCCTAGTACAATCCCAGTGGGTCAACGGCATGGTAGTCACATTACCCCAATAGGAGTAGGGGCAGAGCAGAGCCTTTGCCCATGCCCAGAACAGGCCCAGCAACCTGCAGGCATGGTAGTCACGACACACCAATTGGAGTAGGGGCAGAGCAGAGCCACCACCCGCGCCTGCAAGGTAGCAGACCTGCACCTGACCAGAAGAAGAGGCCCAGCGGCCTGCTGGCGCGGCAGACACTTTACCCCATTTGGAGTAGGGGCAGAACAGATCTGTAGCCCGTGCTCACAAGGTATCCTGACCTGCGACCAACCGGCAGACCAGGCCCAGCGGCCCACTGGCGTGGTAGTCACGTCACCCCAATTGGGGTAGGGGTAGAGCAGAGCCGCCGCCCACGCAAGCAAGGTAGGCAGACCTGCGACCGATCGGCAGAACACCGCAGGGGTCCACGGGCGTGGTAGACACGTCACACCAATTGGAGGAGGGGCAGAGGAGAGCAGCCTCCTGCGCCTGCATGGTAAGCAGACCTGCGACCGATCAGAATAACAGGCCTAGCGCCCCATCAGCGTGGTAGATATATCACCCCAATTGGTGGAACAGCACAGCCACCCCTGCCCCTGCAATGAAGACTTTTCAAATATACAAGAGCAATATAAATATATAGGGGGAAAATTTCAAAATCACAACAGTTTCACCAAGCAGAAAGAAACGCGAGCAGTATGAAAAGAAAAGGAAAAAAGAACCACAAGCAATGCAGGTCAACACAACTTTAGAAGAGGTAATAGCTGCAGCAGATGGAATGTCAGATAAAGAACTCAGGATATACATTCTTCAGATGATCTGAAGTCTCAAGGAAGACATTAGACAGCAAAATCAGACAATGAAAGATCACTTCAACAATGAATTACATAAACAAAACCAAGAAGCAAAAGATCAACTATACAGGGAGATAGAGGTTGTAAAAAATAACAAACAGAAATCCTAGAAATGCAGGAAGCAATAAACCATCTTAAAAACTCAATTGAGAATACTACCATCAGAGTAGAACACTTAGAAGATAGAACATCAGACAATGAAGACAAAGTATTTCAACTTGAAAAGAACATAGACAGCTCAGCCAAACTGTTAAGAAACCATGAACAGAACATCCAAGAAATATGGGATAAAATAAAGAGACCAAACTTAAGAGTCATTGGGATACAGGAAGGTATAGAGGTCCAAACCAAAGGAATGAGCAATCTATTCAATGAAATAATATGAGAAAACTTCCCAGACTTGAAGAATGAGACAGACTCCCACATTCTAAAAGCCTACAGGACGACGAATGTGAAAAATCATAAGAGATCCACACCTAGACACATTATAATGAAGATGCCCAACATACAGAATAAGGAGAGAATTTTAAAACCTACAAGAGAAAGGAAGCAGATTACATTTAGGGGTAAACCAATCAGGATAACAGCTGATCTTTCAACAAAGACTCTGAAAGCTAGAAGATCCTGGAATGACATTTTTCAATCACAGAAAGAAAATGGGTTCCAACCATGTACTGTGTATCCAGCAAAATTAAGCTTCAGGATGGAAGATGAAATTAAAACTTTCCACGATAAACAAAAGTTAAAAGAATTTGTAGCTAGAAAACCATCTCTTCAAAACATCCTTGGCAAAATATTACAGGAAGAGTAATTGGAAAATAATGAAAACCAACAGTGGGAGGTAGGACATTAAAGGGGGGAAATAATCAAAGAGGAAAACAATCCATGTTTAATAACATAAATAAACAAATATGGCTGGAAGAACAACCCTTATCTCAATAATAACTGTAAATGTTAATGGCTTAAACTCACCAATTAACAGACACAGGCCAGTAGAATGGATCACAAAACAAGACCCAATAATATGCTGCCTACCGGAGACGCATTTGATAAGAAAAAGACATACATACACTGAAGGTGAAAGTTTGGAAAAAATCATATCACTCATATGGACTTCGGAAAAAAGCAGGAGTGTCCATACTCATATCAAATAAAATAGATTTCAAGCCAAAGTTAATCAAAAGGGATAAAGAGGGACACTACATACTGTTCAAGAGAACCATACACCAGCAAGACATAACAATCATAAATATGTATGCCCCAAACAATGGTGCAGCTATGTTCATCAAACAAACTTTTCTCAAGTTCAAGAGTCTAATAGACCACCATACAATAATCATGGGAGACTTCAACACAGCTCTCTCACCACTGGACAGGACTTCCAAACAAAAGT
Organism: Callospermophilus lateralis; assembly: GCF_048772815.1. Lineage (NCBI taxonomy): Eukaryota > Metazoa > Chordata > Mammalia > Rodentia > Sciuridae > Callospermophilus > Callospermophilus lateralis. The sequence continues at coordinate 86,051 of NW_027512659.1, read as the reverse complement.
TGAAATAGGAAACTATAGAACTCAATAACACAATTAATAACCTAGACTTAATTGACATATATAGAATATACGACCCAACATCAAGCAGTTACATTTTTCCTCAGCAGCACATGGATCCTTCTCAAAAATAGATCATATATTATGTCACAGGGCAACTCTTAGACAAATTAAAGGAGTAGAGATAATACCATGCATCTTATCTTATCATAATGAATGAATGAAACTAAAAATCAATGATAAAAGAAGGAAGGAAAAACCATGCATCATTTGGAGAATGAACAATAGGTTACTGAATGATCAATGGGTTATAGAAGACATCAAGGAGGAAAATAAAAAATTCTTAGAGAAAAATGAAAACACAGACACAATATATCGGAATCTATGGGACACATTGAAAGCAGTTCTAAGAGGAAAATTCATTGCTTGGAGTTCATTCCTTAGAAAAAGAAAAAAACAACAAATAAATGATCTCATACTTCATCTCAAAATCTTAGAAAAACAAGAGCAAACAACAGCAAAAGAAGTAGAAGGAAAGAAATAATTAAAATCAGAGCAGAAATCAATGAAATCGAAACAAAAGAAACAATTGAAAAAATTGACAAAACTAAAAGTTGGTTCGTTGAAAAAATAAATAAAATGGACAGACCCCTAGCCATGCTAATGAAGAGGAGAGAGAACTGAAATTACTATCATATGGGATGAAAAAGGCAATATCACAACAGATATTTCAGAAATACAGAAGATAATCAGAAATTACTTTGAATCCTTATACTCCAAAATAATAGAAGATAGTGAAGGCATCGAAATATTTCTTAAGTCATATGATCTGACCAGAGTGAGTTAGGAGGATATAGACAACCTAAACATACCAATATCAATTGAGGAAATAAAAGAAACCATCCAAAGACTACCAACTAAGAAAATCCCAGGACCGTATGGGTATACATCAGACTTTTACAAAACCTTTAAATATGAACTAATACCAATACTTTTCAAGCTATTTCAGAAAATTGAAAAAGAGGGAGATCTTCCAAATTCATTCTACGAGGCCAATATCACTCTGATTCCTTCACCAGATAGACACTTCAAAGAAAGAAGACTAAAGACCGATATCTCTAATGAACCTAAATGCAAAAATCTTAAATTAAATTCTGGAGAATCAGATACAAAAACATATCAAAAAAATGTGGACCATGATCAAGTAGGATTCGTCCCTGGGATGCAAGGAGGGTTCAATATACGAAAATCAATAAGTGTTATTCACCACATCAATAGACTTAAAAATAAAAACCATATTATCATCTAGATAGATGCAGAAAAAGCATTCGACAAAGTACAGCATCCCTTTATGTTCAAAACTCTCGAAAAACTAGGAATAACAGGAACATTCCTCAATATTGTAAAAACAATCTATGCTAAACCGCAGGCTAGCGTTATTCTTAATGGAGAAAAATTGAAGACATTCCCTCCAAAATCTGGAACAAGACAGGGATGCCCGCTCTCACCACTTCTGTTCAATATAGTTCTCAAAAGACTGGCCAGAGCAATTAGACAGATGAAAGAAATTAAAGGCATATAAATAGGAAAAGAATAACTTAAATTATCACTATTGCAGATGACATGATTCTATACCTAGCAGACCCAAAAGGGTCTACAAAGAAACTAATAGAGCTAATAAATGAATTCAGCAAAGTGGCAGGATATAAAATCAACACGCATAAATCAAATGCATTCCTGTATATCAGCGACAAATCCTCTGAAATGGAAATGAGGACAACCACTCCATTCACAATATCCTAAAAAAAAAAATGGGAATCAACCTAACAAAAGAGGTGAAAGTCTTATACAATGAAAACTACAGAACCCTAAAGAGAGAAATAGAAGAAGATCTTAGAAGATGTAAAAATATACCCTGTTCATGGATAGGCAGAACTAACATCATCAAAATGGCGATATTACCAAAAGTTCTCTATAGGGTTAATCCAATGCCAATCAAAATCCCAAAGGCATTTCTTGTAGAAATAGAGAAAGCAATCATGAAATTCATATGAAAAAATAAAAGACCCAGAATTGCAAAACAATGCTAAGCAGGAAGTGTGAATCAGGTGGTATAGCGATACCAGACTTCAAACTATACTACAGAGCAATAGTAACAAAAATAGCATGGTACTGGTACCGAAAAAGGCAGGTGGACCAATGGTACAGAATAGAGGACACAGAAACCAATCCACAAAACTACAACTATCTTATATTTGATAAAGGGGCTAAAAGCATGCAATGGAGGAAGGATAGCATCTTCAACAAATGGTGTTGGGAAAACTGAAAATCCATATGTAACAAAGTGAAACTGAATCCCTTTCTCTCGCCATGCACAAAAGTTAACTCAAAATGGATCAAGGAGCTTGATATCAAATCAGAGACACACTGTCTGATAGAAGAAAAATTTGGTTACGATGTACATACTGTGGGGTCGGGCTACAGATTCCTCAATAGGACACCCATAGTACAAGAGTTAATAACTAGAATCAACAAATGGGACTTACTCAACTAAAAAAGTTTTTTCTCAGCAAAAGAAACAATAAGAGAGGTAAATATGGAGCCTACATCCTGGGAAGAAATCTTTACTACTCACACTTCAGAGAGAGCCCTAATATCCAGAGTATACAAAGAACTCAAAAAATTAGACAATAAGATAACAAATAACCCAATCAACAAATGGTCCAAGGACCTCAACAGACACTTCTCAGATGAGGACATACAATCAATCAATAAGTACATGAAAAAATGCTCACCATCTCCAGCAGTCAGAGAAATGCAAATTAAAACCACCCTAAGATACCATCTCACTCCAGTAAGATTGGCAGCCATTATAAAGTCAAACAACAAGAAGTGCTGGCAAGGATGTGGGAAAAGAGGTACACTTGTACATTGCTGGTGGGACTGCAAATTGGTGCAGCCAATTGGGAAAGCAGTATGGAGATTTCTTGGAAAGCTGGGAATGGAAGCACCATTTGACCCAGCTATTCCCCTTCTTGGTCTATTCACTAAAGACCTAAAAAGAGCATGCTACAGGGACACTGCTACATCGATGTTCATAGCAGCACAATTCACAACAGCAAGACTGTGGAACCAACTTAGATGCCCTTCAATAGAATAATGGATAAAAAAAATGTGGCATTAACACACAATGGATTATTACTCTGCATTGAAAAATGAAAAAATCACAGAATTTGCAGGAAAATGGATGGCATTAGACTGGATTATGCTAAGTGAAGCTACACAATTCCTGTAAAACAAATGCCAAATGTCATCTTTGATATAAGGAGAGTAACTAAGAACAGATAGGGACAAAGAGCATGACAAGATGATTAACATTAAACAGGGATGAGAGGTGGAAGGGAGGGAGAAGGGAAATTGCATGGAATTGGAAGGAGACACTCTGGGTTATACAAAATTACAAACAAGAGGAATTGAGGGGAAAGGGAAAAATAATACAAGGGGGAGAAATTTATTACAGTAGAGGGAGTAGAGAGAGAAGTGGGGAGGGGCAGGGAGGCTAGGGGGGATAGTAGAGGATAGGAAAGTCAGCAGAATACAACAGACACTAGTGTGGCAATATGTGAATCAATGGATGTGTAACTGATGTGATTCTGCAATCTGTATACAGGGTAAAAATGGGAGTTCATAACCCACTTGAATCAAAGTGTGAAATATGATATATCAAGAACTATGTAATGTTTTGAACAACCATAAATAAAAATAAAAAAAAAACTATCTTTGGTGCATAATGCACACAATTCTAATATTTCTACAGTAACTGACCCAGTTTAACATCAATGCAAGTAGATTCCTATTGGACATGATGTGTATTTTGACTTTCACTTTTATTCAACACTGATACATTACTATTTCAACAGTTTATGCACATAACAGGATATATATTTCATTCACAATTTAGAAAATTTATAGGCATTTGTTTCACTTTCAATCACTTCCTGCTTCAGAACACATGGATTCCTCCATATTTCTTGACTGGTCTTTTCATGAGACTTTTTTCCAAACATATTATTTTCGATTTCCATAATCACTTTTGAAACAAAACTCACACACACTTCATGATAAACAATAACCCTAAGATTACCATTAGATATATAACTGGTTGGAGTGAATGATTGTATGTCAATATATGATTTCCTATATATTTTCAGATATCAATTCAATCCATTATTTAAAGTGAAACCAGTTATAATATTTATTCACAGTATGGTCTATTCATGCATTATCTCTATATTCATAGACACAGGGTACACCACTTTGTACCCCCAATACTAATTTATATGTCTTCAAATATTGCTCCCAGTAATCGTGGAAGAAATACTCATGTCTTATGATCTACATATACATTTGATCACAATATTTTTCTGGGCACAAAATGCAAAAATCACACTTATGATTGTACCAAATACTAAATGGAAAGTGAACATGGATTACTAAAACGATAAATGTCCTGGTTGCCTAATGCTTTCAAATGTCATTCCTATTGGTGACGACATATTTGTTTCTTCCTAAGATTATGTATTCAATCTCAACCCTATTGAAAATGTCTAATCCTATCACTCACTGTATAATTGCCTAATTTCGTAAGGTCTGTATTGATATTTTCCTTTCTACATATTTTCCCCAGTTAATCATTGTGAATGACTCTTCACATGTGCTGAAATTTACATTCACTCTATAACCAAAACACTATTGCTACAGAACTTTTGCTCCATGTCCTATACTCACTCTATTTCCTAAACCTACTGACTACCTTCCTAATCCCACCGACTATCTCAATTTGAGTGGATGTTCTCTTCTAAAATCAATCTTCCAAGGTGTAAGGTCCTATGCCATTGATTATCGATTTATCTGAGACATCTGTGCAGAACGTAATTATAAGCTAAGTATCCCAATCAAGGGCCTAATGCCCTTCTGGGCTTCAAATCTTACCTAGATTTCTGTTTCCATACTTATATTTCACCTCTATAATCTTATAAATATCGCAGGTTCCCAATACTATTAATCATCCTTCGCAATGATTCGTAACCCAAATCAAACATGTTATTAACCCTAACCATACACTCTTCCCTCAATCTAACTTTGCAGAAGAGCAGGGACAGAGTTCGTCTTACAATGCAGGAATGTAGGGTATCTTCCTCCTGCTGAGAACCTCAAATGTCCATGCAAATTTGATCCCTGGAGAAGATGTAGGCATCTATGAAGGACCTGAGAGAGCAAATGTCATCTTTCATCGCAAACAACCTTTCCAGGATGAAGGGTTGTGTCTGAATAAGCCTCTCTCTTGTTAATGTACACAAGATAGACCAAACCAGGCATGTGTGGAGAGCTGTTCCTGGGTGCCTATGGTTGATATACCATTCTAACTTGTAAAAGTGTCACAGGAAGTAAGGGCAGCCTCCATCTCATAGGACAAAGTGGTTGCCAAGGCAATGACCTCAAAGAATTCCTGAAGGAAGTAATCTCACCTCACTTCCTTGGTGATGGAACTCTCTGAACTTGGAATGCGGGAAGCCAGGCACGCAGAGCCAGTCTCAGTCCCAGTCCCAGTGGTCTTATTTTTTGGATTTACCAAGGACAGAGTCAGTCTTTCTTGGTACCTACTGAGGTGAGGATGAACAAATGTCAGGAAAGCTCTGAAGAGGGGCCTTTCCTGAGACAGCAGGTAGTGGCTCACCGCTGGCTAGTGACAACTTCACAGATTTGGCCAACGAGACCATATCTGACACAGGACAGGCGATTTCATCAGAACATAGTTTGGCCCACCAGTCAGAAGACACACCCAATAGTCACAGACCTACTTGGGGAAGGAGCTTCCCTTGTGTGTGTGGGTGTGGGTTTGAGATTTTGTCTCATGTTCTGAGAATAGGTAGGAAAGGCGGTTTGTTTGGTTTGGAGTGAACTGTTTCTGGTAAGTCGTTTGACAAGGCCAGTGTTTCTTTGTCTGTGTATCCCACTGTGTCCGTGGTTTTAGATATTAGAAAAGAGAATGAATCATTGGATGTGTCCTGTCTAGACTCAACTTGCCCAATTTATGAATGGACTGCGGCTTGACTTATGGGTGGACAACTCCAACAATCTTCCTAAGTTCCTCTTTTCTTCCTGAATTCTGGCCACTCTCCAGAATAGGCTCATGGTTTTTTGTCCAAAATATGTACCACCTCCAAGCTCTGTGACATGGCCATGTACTGGATAGCTGAAAGAAATGGGAGCATCTCAGAAAACTCAGATATTAGTTTGACCAGGAAATTCTAAGTGAAGAAACCCTTCTTTGGGCCTTTTGCTCACCAATTGTTCTGATGCCCTGAATGTCAGGAAGGTCTTTGCCTCAGGCCACACCATTGTAGAGCCTAAAGAAACAGTTTTCAAATGGAAATGAAAGGGCATCACCTGTGGCTCTTTGCTTAATTGCTTTGGAAAGGGATGTGTCTGAATCAGCCTTTTGGCCCTGTGTGAGACTGTGGCTTAGATTCTCAGCACCTGATGGATCTAAAGAAGGATCCCATGTGTGCATCCAAAACCAAAATGGACAAAAGAGCAGTCAGTGTGGATGAAGTCTCTCGCATTCCTCTGTAAGGTTCCTGTCATCCATCATGTGAGAATAGTGATAATTTGGTTCAAATGTGTTCCTCAAAACCCTGCAGAGGCTAGCCCATAAGTGCTTGGTTTTTCTCAAGACTCGAATTCACATAAAGAATCTAAAACACACAGTCAGTAGGCCTCAAATTGGAGAAGCAGTGCCATATTAATGGCAGGCCTATTTGATCACTCTTGGTTCACTGGAAGGATGTCCTGGCCACCCTTATTTTAGGCAAATGAGGGGCAAGGGAGGTTATATTGGACACTGTCTTGGGCTGCACCCCTCATGGAAACCTCCAGCCAGAGATTATGATGATTGTGTAAATGGAAGAAGATGAGTGCCATGTGGAAGTGTTTTGGATTTAATTGTGGATATTTGTGTGACACTTGGAAGACATAACAAGGTCTACCTGGGCTTGAACTCTGGTGTTATTCCCCTTATAGACTGAGTTCAGGAACTGATCTCAGAGAAGTATTGCCATGTATTGTGTTGTGATTTAAGAGGCGATGTATGAGAGTCACCCTTGGAAACTGAGATCTAGCCCCAGAGTGGCTTTCCACAGAGCACTGGGAATTTCAGCCAAGATAACACATGATTTCATTCGAAAGACTTGGCAGACATAGTTGAGAGTGAAAACACACATGGACCTCATATTGTAGACCTTAATGGGCCTGGCTTAATGTGACCTTTTGGCCATTCTTTGGGAAGCCTTGCCTGTGAGGGTTCTCCAGAGCTTTCATTGAAATAATCTTGCTCACCATTTACTGGTTCCTGAATGAATTGAAACCCACAGTGCCTCCAACTTCATCCTTGAAAAATGTCTAAATAAATACCATGAAATTTTTGAAATTCCCATGACCAGGTGGCACTGGAGAATCTTGGGATGTCCTGTTGCTGATCATGGATGTACCAGACAGTGCCTTGCTTGACTGGGTTTTATGAAAATTGTGTAGAACAGAGGTGCCAGAAAGTTGCAGCCTGCTGAGAAGTGGGCCTAGAGCTGTGGTGGGCAGGAGTGTGATAAAACATCTGTGTTGGAGCAATGTGGATCTTCCATTGACTTCCAAATGGCTTGTGGATTACATGAAGCAGCCAGCAGACCCTTGTAATTAAAGGCATCTTGTTATATGGAGAGGATTCAGGGCAATGTTCAGAATCAGGTTGCTATGGACAAGGATGCAATGTGGCAAGCTTTGAGGGATAGAAGCGTGGTTGGTGCGTTCTTCTGCAGACTCTGAACCACCACACATGACAGAACTCCCTCCAGCACTGTGTCTCAGTTGAACTCCTTGAATTTCATGAAGCAAATACCAAACTCCCAGTTCAGCAGCAAAAACCCCACAAAAAGTGGAGGAGGACCAAATGGCTTCACAGTCCAACGGGGAGACACTTAGCCCCCAGAGGCCACAGTTTACCTAAAAAGAAGAAAATCAACACTGCTACCTCATGTTCATTGGAAAATAAGATACCATGTCCTCCACATCACATAGAGGCAGACCCAGCTTTGATGGTCTCACTACAAAGGAAGCCAATTCTCCTGACAACAACATATTTTTCACGTTCCCAAACTCAGAGGCAGTTGCTCTAAAAGTATTTAGGCCAGCAGAGCTCCATGTTTGTGGAGTGTTTACCCTGTCCCTTACTTTTGGAAACTCCTCTACAACCTCCAAGGTTGTGAACTCCTGAGCATTTTCCATTCCAGATATGTATTCACTGATTTTCTATCTATTCTCCTCTAACTGTGTCTTACTTGGGGTGAAGGTAATTTCAAGGCATTGTTCTGGATGAGAGTGGGAGGATATTTGTGTAGCATATATTTGCATACAAATTGGATTCAATTTCCAATTTTCCTTTTGAAATACTGAATCCCTGACACTAACCCATACATACTAGAGTCAGACAACTCATCCTAATATGATAGAGAAAAATAACACAAACCTATAGAAATACAAGCAGTTCATTGGAGGCATGTTGTATAGTTGGACTTGCATTTTGCATTATACAAGGTAGGAGTTATAAATCTAGTCAATGTTTAATAGAAAAAGATCTCCATGTGTTTTTAAAGTTAACAAATATGAGAATTCATGTTTCCCTTTCTCTTTAGCCTATTCACACTTGTATATTTATATGCATATATAGAATCCTACCAGGTATCACACGTACATCTTTGTGAGGTGGCTGACTTGGCAGATACAAATTGTGAGAAGAGATCACTCCTCCTAAATGCTGTTGGAACTGAAAATTCAACCTATAAGGAGCGTCCTAGTAGAACAACATTATACGTAAACTCATGTTCAGTAAAATAAATATTTTTGCATCTGTGGATGATATATATTTACTGATGAATTTCGATTGGCATTTATATTGATACTTTTTAATGTCTGTGAGTGTTTTGTGTGTGTGTTTGTGTGTGTGTGTGTGTACACTCTCCAGATTTTTCAAAATATGAAATATATGTGTCAAATATACACTCTCTAAATTCATTTATGTTCATGTATGTGGATTTTTAATCAACTTTTCACAAGATTATTCTTGTGAAAAGTTGATTAAAAATATTCAGAAATATTCATCCACCTGAAATACATATTTGTTTCCTAGTACTGAAAACTAACTTCAGGGAATGATGCATACAAATCCTAATTATTCTACAGTAACTGACCCAGTCTAACATCAATGCAAGTAGATTCCAATGGGACATGATATGTAATTCTTTATTCATTTGTATTCGACACTTTTACATTATTATTTCTTCAGTTTTTGCACATCATAGGATATACATTTCATCCACAAGTTCACAAATTTGTAGGCATTTGTTTCAAATTTAATCACTTTTTGCTTCAGAACACATGTATTGTCAAGGTTTCTTTACTGGTATTTTCATGAGTCTTCTTTCCAAACACATTATTTCCATAGTCACTTTTGAAGCAAAACTCACACACTCTTCATGATAAACCAAAACACGAATATTACCATTAGATGTATAACTGCTTGGAATGAATGATTGTATATCAATATACGATTTCCTGTGATTTTTCAGATATTAGATCAATTCATTTTTTAAAGTTGAAAAAAGTTATATTATTCATTCACATTATGGTCTATTCATTCTTTATCTCTATATTCATAGACACAGGGTACACCTCTTTGTACCCCCGATTCTAATTTTACATCTTCAATATATTGCTTGCAGAAATGTTGGAAGACATACTCATGTCACCTGATGTACATATACATTTTATCAAAGTAATATTCTGGACAAAAAAATGTAAAGGTCACATTTATGATTGTACCAAAGCCTAAATGTAAAGTGTACATGAATTACTAAAAACATCCATGTCCAGGTTGCCTAATGCTGTCAATTGTCAATCCTATTGGTGACTACATATTTGTTTCTTCCTAATTTATATATTCAAACTCAACCCTGTTGGAAATGTCTAATCCTATCACTCACTTTATACTTTGCCTGATTTCATAATGTTTCTATTGATATCTGCTTTTCAACAAATTTTCCCAAGTTGATCCTAGTGACTGACACTTCATATGTGCTGACATTTACATTCACTCTATAATCGAAACCCTATTGCTAAAGAACTTTTGGTCCAAATCCTATACTCACTCTTCTTTCTAAACCTACCGACTATCTTCCTAATCCTACCGACTATCCCTTTTTGACTGGATGTTCTCTTCTACATTCAATAAAATGTCCTATGCCATTGTATATCGAATTATCTGAGACAATTTTGCAGAGCATAATTCAAAGCTAAGTATCCCAATCAAGGGCCCAATGTCCTTCTGGGCTTCAAATCATACCTAGATTTCTGTTTTCATACTTATATTTCACCTCTATATTCTTGTAAATATCGCAGGTTCCCAATAGCATTATTCATCGCACAGAATGATTCGTAACCCAAATCAAACCTGTTATTAACCCTAAACATACTCTGTTCCCTCAATCTCATTTTACAGAAGAGCAGGGACAGAGTGGTTTTTACAATACAGGAAACTTGGGGAACTTCCACCTGCTGAGAACTTCAAAGGTCCATGCAGAAATGATACCTGGAGAAGTTGTAGGCAGGTATGAAGGACCTGAGAGAGCAAAAGTCATCTTCCAATGCAAACAACCTGGTCAGGATGAAGGGATATGTATGAATCAGCCTCTCTCTTCTTATTGTAGAGAAGATGGACCAAACCAGGCCTGTGTGGAGAGCTGTTCTTGGGTGCCAATGGTTGATATACCATACTACCTTGTGAAAGTGTCACAGGAAGTAGGGGAAGGCTCCATCTCATGGGACCTTTGAAAGCAACTGTTAGGACAAAGTCGTTGCCAAGGCAGTGACCTCATTCAGTTCCAAAGAAAGTGACATACCTCATTTCCTTGGTGATGGAACTGTCTGAACTTGGTATCCAAAAAGCCAGGCACCAACAGGCAGTCCCAGTCCCAGTCCCAGTGGGCTCACTTGTTTGGATTTACCAAGGACAGAGTCAGTTTTCTTGGTACCTAATAATGTGAGGATGGCCAAATGCCAGGAAAGCTCTGAAGATGGATCTTTCCTGAGAAAGCAGATAGTGGTTCACCACTGGCTCCTGACAACTGCACAGAGTTGGCCAAGGAAACCAGATCTGAGAGAAGACAGACCATTTCAGGGGAACATAGTATGGCCCACCAGTCAGAGGACACTCTGGATAGTCACAGACCTACTTGGGTGAAGGAGGTGCCTTTGTGGGAGTGTGTGTGGGTTTATTGTTTTGTCTCATGTTCTGAGAATAGATGGGAAAGGCGGTTTGGTTTGGAGTGGACAGTTTCTAGTAAGTTGTTTCACAAGGTGAGTGTTTCTATGTCTGTGTATCCCACTGTGTCCATTGTTGTAGACATTGGAAAAGAGAATGCATTAATGGATGTGTCCTGTCAAGTGTAAATCTTCCCATATTTCAACCTGCCCAATATATGAATGGAGTGCAGCTTGTCTTGTCGATGTGCAACACCTGCTATCTTTCTAAGTTGCTGTTTTCTTCCTGAATTCTGTCCACTCTCTAGAATAGGCTCATGGATTTATGTTCAAAATATGTACCACCTCCAACTCTGTGACATGGCCATGTACTGGATAGCTGAAGAGAATTGCGAGCATCTCAGAAAACTCAGATATCAGTGTGACCAGGAAAGTCTCAGTGGAGAAACCCTGCTTTGGGCCTTTTGCTTACTTATTGTTGTTTTTCACTGAATGTCAGGAAGTTCTTTGCCTCAATCCACCCCTTTGTGAAGCCTGAAGTAAACAGTTTTCAAATGGAAATGAATGGCATCACCTGTGGCTCTTTGCTTAATTGCTTTGGGAAGGGATGTGTCTGAATTAGTCTCTTGGCCATGTGTGTGGCTTTGAGTTAGATTCTCAGCACCTGATGCATCTAAAGAATGATCCCATGTGTGCATCCAAAACCATAATGGCAAAAAAATCATTCATTATGGATGAAGTCTCTTGCCTTCCTCTGTTAGGTTCCTGAACTCCATCAAGTGAGAATAGGTATTCTTTGGGTCAAATGAGTTCTTCAATTCCCTGCAGAGGTGCTTGGGTTTTCGAGTAACTCCAAATCACATAAGAAATTGATACCTGAAATCAGTAGGCCTCAAATTGGAGAAACACAGAAGTATTAACGGCAGGCTTATTTGATCACTCCTGGTTCACAGAATCGGTGTCCAGGCCACCCTGACTTTAGGCAAATGAGGAAAAAGCGAGCTGATTTTGGACACTGTCTTGGCTTTTCTCATGACTCCAATTCACATAAAGAATCTACACCCCACAGTCAGAGAGCCTCAAATTGGATAAGCGGAGCAGTATTAAGGGCAGGCCTATTTGATCACTCCAGGTTCACAGGAAGGGTGCCCAGGCCACGCTGAAGTTAGGCAAAAGAGGTGCAAGAAGCTTATTTTGGACATTTTCTTGGGCTGCACAACTCATGGAAAACTCCAGGAAGAGGTTATGATTAGTGTCTATATGGAAGAAGAATAGGGCCATGAGGGAGTATTCTGGTTTTAATTGTTTTCATTTGAGTAGCGGTTGGAAGAGTTGTCTGGGTCCACCTGGACTTGAACTCTGGTGTGATTCTCCTTATAGACTGAGTTCTGGAACTGACCTGAGAGAAGTATTGCCAAGAATTGTGTTGGGATTTTAGGAGGCCAGGCATGAAGTTGCCATTGGAACCTGAGATCTAGGCACAGGTTGGCTTTCCACAGAACACTGCGAATCTCAGCCAGGATATTACATGATTTTATTCTGAAAGACTTGGCATGCATTATAGAGATTCAAAACCCACATGGACCTCGCTTTATAGACCTCAATTGGCCTCGCTTCATGTGACTTTTTGGCCACTCATTGGGTAGCCTTGCTTGTGAGAGTACTCCAGAGCTTTGCCTGAAATTAGTTTCCTAACCCTTTAAGGGTTCCTGAATGAATTGAAACCCACAGTGCCTCCAACTTCATCCATGAAAAATTGCTAGATAATTACCATGAAATTTTTAAAATTCCCATGACCAGATGTCACTGGAGAACCTTTGATGTCCTGTTGATGATCATGAATATACCAGACAGGGCCTTGATTGACTGGGTTTCATGAAAATGGTGTAGAACAGAGATGCTAGTAAGTAGGAGCCTGGTGAGTAGTGGGCCTAGAGAAGTGTTATGCAAGTGAGTGATAAAACATCTGTGGTGGGGCCATGTGGATCTTCCATTGGCTTCCAAATGGCTTGAGACTGACATGGTGCAGCCATCAGACCCATATACGTAAAGGCATATTTTTATATGGAGAGGTTTTAGGGCAATGTTCAGAATCATGTTGCTATTGTCAAGGGGGCAAGCTACGTGGGATAGAACCCTGGTTGGTGCATTCTCCTGGAGACCATGCCCACCACAGCTGACAGAACTCCCTTCAGCACTGTCTCCCATTTGAACTCATTGTATTTCATGAAGCAAATACCAAACTCCCAGTGCAGCAGCAAAAAACACGACGATAATTGGAGGATGACCAAGTTGTGTCACAGTCCACACGGGGAGACACTTAGCCCTCAGTGGCCACAGTTTACCTACAAAGAGAGAATTCAGCACTGCTGCCTCATTTTTATTGGAAAATAAATAACCATGTCCTCCAGGTCACATAGAAGCAGATCGAGCTTTGATTGTCTCACTACAAATAAAGCTAAAGCTAATGAAAACAACATATATTTTAAGTGCCCAACCTCAAAGGCAGGTTCTCAAAAAGTCTTTAGGCCAGCAGAGCTCCATGTTTGTGGAGTGTTTACCCTGTCCCTTACTTTTGGAAACTCCTCTACCACCTCCAAAGATGTGAAATCTGGAGCATTTTCCATTCCTGATAGGTATTCACAGATTTTCTAACTCTTCTCCTCTAATTGTGTCTTACTTGGGGCGAAGGTAATGTCAAGGCATTGTTCTGGAGGAGAGTGGGAAGAATTTTCTGTAGCATATATTTGCATACACATTGGATTCAGTTTTTTATTTTCCATTCAAAATACTGAATCCCTGACTCTAACCCATACCCGACCAGACTCTGACTACTAATTCTAATATGATGGAGAAAACTAACCCAAACAGAATAGAAATACAAGCAGTTCAGAGTAGGCCTGGTGTATTGTTGGACTTGCCTTTTGCATGATACAGAGTTGGAGTCATGAATCTAGTCGATTTGTTGTTGAAATAGTTGTCCATGTATTTTTAAGGTTAACAAATATGTGAATTCCTGTCTCCCTTTCTCTGTACTCTTATATGCACATATAGATTCCTACCTGGTACCACACGTACATTCTTGTGAGGTGGCTGACTTGGCAGATACAAATTGTTAGAAGAGATCACTCCTACTAAACTTGTTGGAATTGGATATTCAACCTATGGGTGAGCTTGCTAGTTGAAGAGCATTATACATAAATCCATGTTCAGTAAAATTAATATTTTTAGATCTCTGGATGATGCATATTTTATAATGAATTTTGATTGACATATATATTGCTACTTTTTTGTCTATGTGTGTGTTTTGTATATATATATATATATATATATATATATATATATATATATATATATATACACTCTCCAGATTTTTGAAAATATGAAATATATGTGTCTTATATACACTACCTAAATTCATTCATGTTTATGTATGTGGATTTATATTCAACTATTCACAAGATTATTCTGAGAAATATTCATCCACCTGAAATTTGCCTAATGATCTCAAATGTCAATCCTATTTGTGACTACATATTTGTTTCTTCCTAAGATTATATATGTAAACTCAACCCTGTTCAAAATATCTAATCCTATCACTCACTTTATACTTTGCCTGTTTTCGTAATGTCTCTATTGATATCTGCTTTCCTACATATTTTCCCCAGTTCATCATTGTGACTGACTCTTCACCTGTGCTGACATTTACATTCACTCTCTAATCGAAACCCTATTGCTAAAGAACTTTTTTTTCCAATTCCTATACTCACCCTTATTCCTAAAAGTACTGACTATCTTCCTAATGCTATAGACTATGCCTTTTTGACTGGATGTTCTCTTCTACATTCAATCATCCAAGTAAATGTGGGGCGAGCTTCAGAGGAGGAGACAACCAACAGACTATCTCATGCAACATCAAAGGGTTTTTTTGGTGTCCAGCATGCTGGGGCTCAGAGATCACTTGAATCGAGCAGATAGCCCTGAGAATAGCTTAAGTAGAGCTTATATACTTTCCCTGGAGAGGGCAGGGAGGGAATTTTATTGATGGGTCAGGGCGAGTGGGTGGTTTGCGTGCAACTGGGTGAGGGAGTACATTCTGCAGTTGCGCAGTTGGGGACAGAACATTCTGGGAACAAGATTTGCAAGCATTTCTCAAGATTTCAACAGTGTTTTGTTAAGCATACAGAAAAATAAGAAGTGACAAGTACCTATTTTATTAACCTTTAATTCCCCACTTCTTCTTCTGGCTACTTTTAATCATAAAAATGATCATTGGAGGGTGTCACATTCTATGTCTGCTAGTGGGGTATTACCATAAGTTTAACTCGTCCAATTTGAGCCTGGAGAAAAGAAATTACACGGTTGAGCAAACAGGGTTTTATAGTTAGCAATAATATGAGGATTATTATTGGACCTGCCAGGTTGATAAAAACGTAGTTAACCAGGAGGAGTGTGTGAACCAAGACTCAAGCCACCCTTTTTGGGCCTCTCTCTCTTGTTGATGCTCTTCAAGGTGTCTTTTAAATTTACTCATAGATTTTATTACAACTCCAGTATGGTCAGCATAAAAACAACATTCTTTCCTCAATGCATCACAAAGGCCCCCTTCTCTAATAAAGAGGAGGTCCAACCCTCAACTGTTCTGTAAAACAACTTCAGAGAGAGAGGTTAAAGATTCATGCAAAGCTCTGATGGGGGTTTCTAATATCTTAGTTTTGCTCTATTGCTGCTTCTAATTGGGTCATTTGTTGTGTCCCATGGACAATGGCAGTGGCTCCTGTGCCCACCCGTGCAGCAACTCCTATTCATAATAGGATGGCTAAAGTGAGCGATACATGTTCCCAGTGGAACCGGTTGTATGCCCCCCCATTTGATCTTCAAACGAACCTGCATCATGATAGAGCACTCTGGGAAACATCTGCACCATTTCAAAATTAATCCCATCTGTTGACCATTTCATGAAAACATAAACAATGTTTAAGTATATAGAATTATGCTGTTGTAGGGACAGACAAGGCAAGGCACCTAAGGCACTGAAGACAGGGAAACAGTCCTATTTTGTTGCAACCGGATTCAGAGGGCATTGCTTCTGTTGTAATCAATTAATCCCCTGAAACTCAAGTTTAGGTAGTTTCAGAATTTTGTACCCAGCATATAAGGATGGGGCTCAGAAGTTTACAGTCTGCAGAAGTTCAAAAAAGCAGTATTTGTTTCTGATTTTTCCTCTGTTCTGGGCAAGTTAAATTTTCAAGGACACATGGGAGGGGGAGAGCTTTTTATTCCCTTTCTTATTTTCCCCCTGCCAGCTGTTACAACGGAGCCCATTTGGTAATTTCTTTATCTTAGAAATGTAGCCATTTCTGTGAAGCCCCAGCTGAAGGCCAGAGGCCTTGTTCACATATTTTGTGAAAAACAAGTTAGGGGTTGTCTAGCTTAGAAGTACTGAGTTTTTTAACCAGTGGCCAAGTAGAACAGGGGAATACAAAAAGAGAAAGTTTATCTACATTGAACTCTTTATAGAAACTCTATGCTGAAAGTTCTAAATTCAGCCATGGTGAAGACTTCTGGAGAAGGACATTTAAGACTTTTCTGTGGGCCTGGTACAGAGGGGGAATACGGGGAAGGTGGGGCTGAGAGAAGCTCTGAGGATCTGAGAATGAGGAAAAAGAGAGATGTAAAAAAATAATTGGAAAGGGGTTTGGGAATTTCCTAGCAACAAAACTTCAGCAGTAGAACAGGTAGAGCAGAGCAGAAAACGGGAGTGAGTATCCCAAAATTCTGTGAGGGACTTTAAATTTTAGTAACCTGTTTTCAGTGATGACAAAGCAACTTTAATGGCCATTTATATTACATCTTGGATAAGGGTCTGAGAGCTCTCCTCAGCTCGTTTGAGCTTTGGGTTAGCTGGAAAGAGGACCTGGTGGGACCCGGTGAGGGCACTGACAGGAGAAGAGAGGAATGAGTCGGTGGAGGGGTACCTCAGTACCTGCTACCTCACTAGTGGGCAATTGTCTGAGAACTGGTGGAGGTTTGGGTTTCTGATCTAGTAATTGGAGGGGAGAAATAAGGTTGCAGAGGTGGGAGTGACAGCAGAGAGTCTGGAGCAGAAGGCTGAGGATAAAAATCTATTGGAGAAGCATAGTTCAGGATGTGAGTGAAGGAGGGAAAAGGCTTCCACATAGGGGAATCTCCTTTCACCCTTTTGAGCACTTGCAGAAGTTAAAAAGGTCACGCAAAATTTGAGGATCTAGAGACCCCTCTGGGGGCCATCCTTTTTCTGTTTTCTACTTGGTAATATGGCCAATGCTGTGTACTGAATTTGATGAAGTATTGGGGTTCCATCAGGCAGCCTCTGTATGATCACATCTCCATGAAATACAGAAGAAGTCGGCTTTTCCCCCACACAGCCGTTACTGTTTGTGGCTTTGATAGTTTGCCGGGCAAACATAGTAATCTAGGCTAGCCAACCGCATCTGGCTCACGTGTCCCTACATCCATAAAGTTTGTTTCCATTATCTATGGTACGGAAGGGATTTAATGGTATTTTAGTGGGATTTTCTTCATCAGGGATATCCCAATAAAAAAGACCTATGGCCAGCTGACAAATGTCTGGGTGGAGAGATGGCCACCAGGTCCCTAAAGGGGCTGTATGTGAGATAGATTATACTCTTTTCCAGTAGGATTTGTGATCAGCCATCGCTGCTTAACAGGCTGATGAGGGTTAGGACTACTTGTGGCCAAGGGGAGAGTATATAACCTTATCCACATGGCGAATACACAATTTGAAACTGTTACCAGTCTTTTCCAGTTTCCAGAAAGATTCTGGACAAGGAGCAGGCTTGAGATGAGAGGCATGGATCCAGGAAGTGATTCTGTATACCTTTACCACTGTAGGTATTATAAGTAACACCTGGTATGGTCCTTTTCAGCAGGGTTCCAGGGATGACACCTGATGTCATCTTACATACATGAAGTCTCTTATTTGATATGGATGTGGAATCCCCTGGTACACAGTTTGGTAGGCAGTGGCCAGCTATTTTCACAGGTATCACTGAGTTCTTTCAAGAGCTTTAAGTCTGTCAACCAAGAGGGTGTGAAATGGATCCTTAGGTCTTACAGTTGGGCTTAGGACCCTTACTGGACGAGGGCCACCATAGAGAATTTCTCAGGGGGTAAGGCTACTCAAAGAAACAGAAGGATTTTTTCTTGCATGAAACATTGCATAAGTCAGGTGCATAGTCCAATCTTTTATGCTGGTCTCTAAGCTTAATTTCGTTAAGGTCTCTTTAATTGTTCTATTCATTCTTTCTACTTGTCCTGAACTCTGGGGTCTATAAGCACAATATAACTTCCAATTAATCCCCAGGTTCCTGGCTAACCCCTGACTTACCTGGGCCATGAACATCGGTCCATTATCAGATCCTATTACCGACTTAGCTTACTCCAATGGTAGAGAGGCTTAGTCAGAAGCAGGGGAATCACTTAGATTGTGTTGTGTGTTAGGGGACGAGGGCAGTGGATAAGGAGGGGAAGAAGAGTCCAGTAGAGTCAAATCTTGTGACTCAGGGAGAACAGAGGGTGGAGGAGGTGGAAGAGGTGAGGGTTTGAGAGATCATGGGGGAAGGAGTATGAGCAGAGGCATGGGCAAGGAAAGGCTTCACCCATGGTGGAGGAGATTTGCAGAGGTTGGCAAAGTTAAGATATATGGCTGTTGATCAGGATGGATATGTGGCCCTGGCTGAAAGACAATATCTCTGACTTTTTAAATTAGTGGGAAGTAGAAAGATATTTCTAGGGGCCATACGACTCCAAAATGGGCCATTCTGAGGCACAGAGAGTCTGCCAGGTCTAGCGTTTTACTAAAAAAAGAAAGATACTGAGCCCTTAAGCAGACTTTGGTTCAGTGATCAAGGGTCAGGGACAGAGCCATTGAAGTGCTCTGTCCCATAATGAAAGGTACACAAACAGTAAAAGCAAAGTCACATGACACAGATAAGACAAGACCATGAAGACAGGCAATGGACGTCCAACACTGAGACCAGGAATGCGTAGCCGGCAAAACCCGATAGGATGGCAATACCTAATCTAAAACAAAATATCACTGAGTCGATGAAGCAATTGTTCCTTGATTCTCCGAGTCCTCTGTGGGGTCCCCCATGGAGGTGCCCTATGTCTCTGTGACACGTCTCTCAGCCACCGTCGGAGAGACCCCAGGCTCTTCATCTCCAGCAATTTTGCCAAGCCCTAACATGACACCTGAAACCAGAAAGAGGCGCCTTACTTGCTCCGAGAGGAGCCCGTTGGGGGTCTCTCATCCGCCACTGCCAGAACTCGGTGGAACCTCAATATGTAAAGGTCAGGCGAGTGTCGGAGGAAGAGACTACCAAGAGACTGTCTCATGCAACAGCAAAGGGTTTTTTTTGGGTCCAGCTTGCTGGGGCTCACAGTTAACTTAAATAGATCAGAGAGCTCTGAGAACAGCTTATGCAGAGCTTACATACATTTCATGGAGAGGGAAGGGAGGGAAGTTTACTGATGTGTAAGGGTGAGTGGGTGGTTCGCGTGACACCGAGTGAGGCAGTACATTCTGCAGTTTGGCAGTTGGGAACAGTACATTCTAGAACAAGATTAGCAAACATTTCTCAAGATTTCAACAGTGTTTTGTTAAGCATACAGAAAAACAGGAAATTACAAGTACCTATTTTATTAACCTTTCACTACCGACTATCCCTTTTTGACTGGATGTTCCTTCTACATTAATTCATGCAAGGTACAAGGACCTATGCCATTGTATATCGATTTATCTGAGACATCTCTGCAGAACGTAATTCAATGCTGCGTATCCCAATCAAGGGCCCAATGCCCTTCTGGCCTTCAAATCATACTTAGATTTCTTTTTTCATACATATATTACACCTATATATTCTTATACACATAGCAAGTTCCCAATACCATTATTCATCCAGCACAATGATTTCTAACCCAAATCAAACATGTTTTTAACCATAATCATACACTGTTCCTTCAATCTAACTTTATAGAAGAGCTGGGAAAGAGTTGATTTTACAATAAAGAAATGTAGGGAAACTTCCACCTGCTGAGAACCTCAAAGGCCCATGCAGAAATGATCCCTGGAGAAGATGTAGGCAGCTCTGAAGGACCTGAGAAAGCAAAAGTCATCTTCCATGGCAAACAACCCGGTCAGGATAAAAGGTTGTGTCTGAATTAGATTCTCTTCTTAATGTAGAGAACATGGACCAAAACAGGCCTGTGTGGAGATCTATTCCTGGGTGCCTATGGTTGATATACCATTCTAACTTGTGAAAGTGTCACAGGAAGTAGGGGCAGCCTCAATCTCATGGGACCCTTGGAAGCAACAGTTAAGACAAAGTGGTTGCCAAGACAGGGACCTCATTCAGTTCAGGAAGGAAATGACCTCACCTCACTTCCTTGGTGATGGAACTTTCTGAACTTTGGATCCAGGAAGCCAGGCACACAGAGCCAGTCCCAGTCCCCATCCCTGTGGTCTCACTTATTTGAATTTACCAAGGACAGTCAGTCTTTCTTGGTACCTTCAGACGTGAGAAGAACAAATGCCAGGAAAGCTCGGAAGCGTTGCTTTTCTTGAGAAAGCAGTTAGTGGCTCACCGTTGGCTCCTGAGAAGTTCACAGAGTTTGCCAAGGAGACCAGATCTGAGACAGGACAGGCTATTTTGGGGGAACATATTATGGCCTACAAGTCAGAGGACACTCCGGATAGTCAAAGACCTACTTGGGGGAAGAAGGTGCCTTTGTGGGTGTGGTTGTGGGTTTGTGGTTTTGTCTCATTCTCTGAGAATAGGTAGGAAAGTCAGTTTGTTTCGTTGGAAGTGGACTGTTTCTAGTAAGTCGTTTAACATGGCGAGTGTTTCTCTGTCTGTGTATCTCACTGTGTCCGTGGTTGTAGACATTAGAAAAGAGAATTCATGAATGGATGTGTCTTGTCGAGTAGAAAGCTTCTCAGCATTCATATTGCCCCATTTATGAATGGACTGTAGCTTGCCTTATTGATTTGCAACACCTGCTATCTTCCTAAGTTCCTGTTTTCTTCCTGAATTCCGGCCAATCTCAAGAATAGGCCTATGGTTTTGTGTCCAAGATCTTTACCACCTCAAAGCTCTGTGACATAACAATGTACTGGATAGCTGTAGGGAATGGGGAGCATCTCAGAAAACTCAGATATCAGTGTGACCAGGAAAGTCTCAGTGGAGAAACCCTGCTTTGGGCCTTTTACTTAACAATTGTTCTGTTGCCCTGAATGTCAGGAAGGTCTTTGCCTCTGGCCACCCCTTTTTGAAGCCTGAAGAAAACAGTTTTCAAAGGGAAATGATTGGGCATACCTGTGGCTCTTTTCTTAAGTGCTTTGAAAAGGGATGTGTATGAATCAGCCCCCTGGCCCTGTGTGTGGCTGTGACCTAGATTCTCAGCACCTGATGGATCTAAAGAAAGTTCCCATGTTTGCATCCAAATGAAAAATGGCCAAAAGAGCAGTCATTGGGATGAAGTCTCTTGACTTCCTCTGTAAGGTTCCTGAACTCCATCAAGTGAAAATAGGGATCCTTTGGGTCAAATGAGTTCTTCAAAACCTACAGAGGCTAGCCCATAGGTGTTTGGTTTTATCATGACTAAAATTCACATAAAGAATCTAAACCCCACAGTCAGTAGGCCTCAAATTGGAGAATTGGAGCGGTATTAATGGCAGGCCTATTTGATCACTCCTGGTTCACAGGATGGGTGTCCAGGCCACCTTGACTTTAGGCAAATGAGGGTCAAAGGAGCTTATTTTGGACACTGTCTTGGTCTGCGCCCCTCATTTAAACATCCAGCCAAATTATGATGAGTGTCAATAGGGAAGAAGATGAGGGCCATATGGGAGTGTTCTTGTTTTAATTGTGGTAATTTGTGTGGTAGTTGGAAGAGATGACTGGGATCACCTGGGCTTGAACTCTGGTGTGATTCCCCTTAAAGAATGAGTTCTGGATCTGACCTCAGAGAAGTATTGCCGTGAATTCTCTTGGGATTTTACTAGGCCACGCGTGAGAATCGCCTTTGGAAACTGAGATCTAGGCCCAGGATGGCTTTCCACGGAGCTCGCGGATTCTGAGCCAGGATATCACATGATTTACTTCTTGAAGACTTGGCAGCCCTAGTTGAGAGTCCAAACACATATGGACCTCACATTGTAGACCACAATGTGTCTGGATTCATGTGACCTTTTTGCCAGTCTTTTGGAAGGCTTTTCTGTGAGTGTTCTCCAGAGCTTTCATTGAAATGAGCTTCCTCACCATTTAATGGTTCCTGAATTAATTGAAACCCACAGTGCCTCTAACTTCATTTTTGAAATATGACTAGATTAATACCATGAAATTTCTGAAATTCCCATGACCAGGTGGCACTGGATAAACTTTGGATTTCCTGTTGCTGATCATGAGTGTACCAAAGAGTGCCTTGATTGACTGGGTTTCGTGAAAATGGTGTAGAACAGAGATGCCAGTAATTTGGATCCTGCTGAGTACTGGGCGTAGAGAAGTGGACTGTAGGTGTGTAAATAAATATTTTTGGTAGGACCACCTGGATCTTCCATTGGCTTTGAAAGACTTGCGACTGACATGGTGCAGGCAGCAGACCTTTATATGTAAAGGCATCTTGTCATATGGAGAGGTTTCAGGGCAATGTTCAGAATCAGGTTGCTATAGTCAAGGGGAAAGCTATGTAGGATAGAAGCCTGGTTCGTACATTCTCTTCGCGACCCTGACCAACCACACATGACAGAACTCCTCCAGCATTTTTATCCCAGTTGAACTCCTTGTATTTCGTGAAGCAAGTACCAAACTCCCAGTGCAGCAGTAAGAAACACCCTGGAAAGTGGAGGATCACCAAATGGCTTCACAGTCCACATGGGAGACACTTCAGCCCAGTGGCCTCAGTTTACCTACAAAGAGAGAATTCAGCACCGCTGCCTCATGATCATTGGAAAATAAGAAACCATGTTCTCCAGGTAACATAGATGCAGACCCAGATTTCATGGTGTCACTACAAACGAAGCTAAATCTCCTGACAATTACATATATTTCTTGTTCCCAAACTCAGAGGAAGTTTCTCAAGAAGTCTTTAGGCCACCACAGCTCCATGTTTCTGGATTGTTTACCCTCTCCCTTACTTTTGGAAACTGTTCTACCACCTCCAGTGTTGTGAACTCCTGAGCATTTTCCATTCCACATAAATTCACAGATTTTCTAACTCCTCTCCTCTAATTGTGTCTTACTTTTAGCGATGGTTATGTCAAGGCATTGTTCTGGATGAGAGAGGGAAGATTTATGTGTATCACATTTTTGCATACACATTAGATTCATTTTCCTTTTTTCCATTTGAAATACTGAATCCCTGACACTAACCCATACCCTACTAGACTCTGACTACTAATCCTAATATCATGGAGAGAAAGAAACCTAACCGAATAGAAATACAGGCCTTTCATAGGAAGCATGGTGTATACTTCTATTTGCCTTCTGCATTATCAAGAGTATGTGTTTTAAATCTAGTCAACTTTTCATTGTAATATTTCTCCATGATTTTTTTAAAATTATCACATATATAAATTCCTGTCTCCCTTTCTCTGTATCCTATTCAGCACATGTATTTTTTTATGCATATATATAATATCCTACCTGGTATCACACGGACATTCTTTTGAGCTCCCTGACTTTGGAATATAAAATTGTGAGAACAGATGACTCTCCCTAAATAATGATGGAACTGAAAATTCAACCTATGGGTGAGCTTCCTAGTGAAAAACACTATACATAAATCCATGTTCAGTAAAATGAATATTTTTGAATATGTGGATGAATTATATTTCATGATGAATTTCGATTGGCATATATATTGCTAAATATTAATGTGTGTGTGTGTGTGTGTGTGTGTGTATGTGTGCATGTGTGTGTGTGTGTGTGTGTGTGTGTGTTTGTGTATTTTTTTTAAATCTGGAAAAAATATATATGTATATATATATATATATTTTTTTTTTCTCCAGATTTTAAAAAAAATATGAAAAATATGTGTCTTATTATACACTCCCTAAATTCATTTATATTCATGTATGTGGGTTCAAAATCCAATCTTTACAAGATTATTTTCAGCAATATTTATATTCCTGTAATACATTTTTTTTCCTACTACTGAAAACTAAGTTCAGTAGGTGGTGCATACAAATCCTAATATTTCTACAGTACCTGACCCAGTTTAACATCAATGCAAGTATATTGCTATGGGACATGATGTGTATTTTGAAGTTCATTTTTATTCAACACTGGTATATTACTATTTTATCTGTTTATGGACATCATAGGATATATTTCTTCATCCACAACTTCACAAAATTATAGGCATTTGGTTCACATTCATTTACTTACTACTTAAGAACACATGTATTCCTCCATGTTTCTTTACTGGTCTTTTCACTAGACTTCTTTCTAAACACATTATTTTTGATTCCATAATCATTTTTGAAGCAATACTCACCCTTCACGATAAACCGTAACCCTAATATTACCATTACATATATAACTGGTTGGAATGATTGTATATATATATCAATATAAGATTTCCAATATATTTTCAGATGCAAACTCAATCCATTATTTAAAGTTGGAACTAGTTATATACTTTATCACAATATGGTCTATTCATGCAACATCTCAATAATCATCAACACAAGGTACACCTATTTGTATCACCAGTACTAATTTATAAGTTTCCAGAATATTACTCCCCATAATGGTGGAAGAAATACTCATGTCACCTTATCAACATATACAATTTATCACGGTAGTATTCTGGACACAAAATGCAAAGGTCACACATATGATTGTACCAAAGCCTAAATGGAAAGTGACCATGGATTACTAAAAACATCCATGTCCAGGGTGCCTAATGCTCTCAAATGTCAATCCTATTGATTACTACATATTTGTTTCTTCCTAAGATTATATATTCAACCTCAAGCCTGTTGAAAATGTCTAATCCTATCACTCACTTTATACTTTGCCTGATTTCCTAATCTTTCTATTGATATCTGCTTTCCTACATATTTTTCCCAGTTCATCATTGTGACTGTCTCTTCACATGTGCTGACATTTACATTCACTCTCTAACTGAAACCCTATTGCTAAAGAACTTTTGGTCCAACTCCTAGAGTCACTCTTCTTCCTAAACCTACTGACTATCTTCCTAATCCTACAGACTATCCCTTTTTGACTGGATGTTCTCTTCTACATTCAATCATCCGAGGTACACGGTCCTATGCCATTGTATATCGATTTATCTGAGACCTCGGTGCAGAACATAATTCAAGCTAAGTATACAAATCAAGGGTTCTGTTGCCCTGAATGTCAGGAAGGTCTTTGCCTCAGGCCACCCCTTTGTGAAGCCTGAAGAAAAAATTTTCAAATGGAAATAAATGGACATCACCTGTGGCTCTTTGCTTAATTGCTTTGGAAAGGGATTTGTCTGAATCTGCCTCTTGGCCCTGTGTGAGGCTGTGGCTTAGATTCTCAGCACCTAATGGATCTAAAGAAAGAACCCATGTGTGCATTCAAAACCAAAATGGCAAAAAGAGCAGTCATTGTGGATGAAGATTCTTGCCTTTCTCTGTTAGGTTCCTGACCCCCTTCAAGTGAGAATAGGGATCCTCTTTGTCAAATGAATTCTTCAATGCTCTGCAGATATGCTTGGGTTTTCTCATGACTCCAAATCACATAAAAAATCTATACCTGACATTCAGTAAGCCTCAAATTATAGAAACAGAGCGGATTTAATGGCAGGCCTTTTTGATCACTCCTGGTTCACAGGAAGGGTGTCCAGGCCACCCTGACTTTAGGGAAATTAGAGGCAAGGGAGCTTATTCTGGAAACTGTCTTTGGTTGCAACCCTCATGAAAACTTCCATCCAGAACTTTTGATGAGGGTCTTTATGGACGAAGATGAGGGCCATGTGGGAGTTTTTTTGTTCTAATTGTGGTCATTTGTGTGGGGGTTGGAAGAGATGACTTGGTCCACCTGGGCTTGAACTCTGGTGTGATTTCCCTTAGAGCCTGAGTTCTGGAACGTACCTCATAGAAGTATTGAAATGAATTGTGTTGGTTTTTAGGAGGCCACGCATGAATGTCACCCTTTGAAACTGAGATCTAGGCCCAAGGTGGCTTTCCACAGAGCAATGGGAATCTCAGCCAGGAAATCACATGATTTTATTCTGAAAGACTTTGCAGCCATTGTTGGCCCTCGGAAGCAAGAAGGAGTGGCCATACTCATATCGATTAAAATCAACTTAAACCTAAGTTAATCAAAAGTGATAAAGAAGGACACTATATACTGTTAAAAGGCACCATTAACCAACAAGACATAACAATTATCAATTTGTATGCATCAAACAATGGTGGTGCAAAGTCATAAAACAAACTCTCCTCAACTTCAAGAGTCATATAGGCTATAACACAATAATTACGGGTGACTTCAGCACACAACTCTCGCAATTGGACAGATCCTCTAGAGAAAATCTGAATTAAGAAACTATAGAACTTAATAGAACAATCAATAACCTAGACTTAACCAACATATATAGAATATATCAAACATCATAAAGTGGATACATGTTCTTCTCAGCAGCACATTGGTCCTACTCAAATATAGACCATATATTATGCCATATGGAAACTCTTAGTAAATATAAAAGTATGGAGATAATACCATGCACCATATCTGATCATAATGGAATGAAACTTGAAATTAATGATTGAAGAAGGAAGGAAAAATTCTACATCACATGGAAAATGAACAATATGTTACTGAATGATCAATGGGTTACAGAAGACATAAAGGAGGAGATAAAAAATTTCTTAGAGACAAATGACAATACAGACCAAACATACCGGATTCTATGGAAAACAATGAAAGCAGTTTTAAGAGGGAGACTCATTTCTTGGAATTCTTTCCTCAAAAAAAAAAAAAGAAAAAAAACAACAAATAAATGATCTCACACTACATCTCAAAAACCTAGAAAAAAAAAAGCAAAACAACAAATGTAGTAGAAGACAAGAAATAATTAAAATTAGAGGAGAAATCAACAAAATTGAAACAAAAAAATTGAAAAAATAAAAGTTGGTTCTTTGAAAATAAATTAAATCGACAGGGCCTTAGCCATGCTAATGAAGAGAAGTAGAGAGAGAACTCAAATTACTAACATATGGGATAAAAAAGGCAACATCACAACAGACACTACAGAAATTCAGATGATAATTAGAAAGTATTTTGAAACCCCATATTCCAATAAAACAGAAGATAATGAAGATATTGATAAATTTCTTATGTCATATAATCTGCCAAGTTTGAGTCCGGAAGACTCACACAATTTAAATAGACCAATAACAAAGGAAGAAATAGAAGAAACCTTCAAAAGACTACCAACCAAAAAAAGCCCTGGACCAGATGGTTATACAGCAGAGTTCTACAAAACGTTCAAAGATGAATTAATACCAATACTTTTCAAGCTATTTCAAAAAATAGAAAAAGAAGGAGTTCTTCCAAATTCATTCTATGAGGCCAACATCACCCTGATCCCAACACCAGACAAAGACACTTCAAAGAAAGAAAACTACAGACCAATATCTCTAATAAACTTGGATGCAAAAATTCTCAATAAAATCCTGGCAAATAAAAAACAAAAGCATATAAAAAAATTGTGCTTCATGATCAAGAGGGATTCATCCCAGGGATGCAAGGCTGGTTCAATATACGGAAATCAATAAATGTAATCCATCACATCAATAGACTTAAAGAGAAGAACCATATGATCATCTCGATAGATGCAAAAAAAGCATTCTACAAAGCACAGCATCCCTTTTTCTTTAAAACTCTATAAAACACTAGGAATAACAGGAACTTACCTCAACATGGTAATAGCTATATATGCTAAACCTCAGGCTAGCATCATCCTAAATGGAGAAAAACTGAAGGCATTCCCTCTAAAATTTGCAACAAGACAGGGATGCCCTCTATCACCACTTCTATTTAATTTAGTTCTTGAAATACTATCCAGAGCAATGATACAGACAAAGGAAATTAAAGGCATAAAAATAGGAAAAGAAGAACTTAAATTATCGCTATTTGTGGATGACATGATAATATATTTAACAGACCCAAAAGGGTCTACAAAGAAACTGCTAGAGTTAATAAATGAATTCAGCAAATTGGCAGGATATAAAATCAACACGCATAAATCAAAGGCATTCTTGTATATCAGCAACAAAACTTCTGAAATGGAAATGAGGAAAACCACTCCATTTACAGTATACTCAAAGAAAATAAAAAACTTGGGAATCAACCTAACCAAAGAGGTGAAAGATTTATACAATGAAAACTACAGAACCCTAAAGAGAGAGGTAGAAGAAGATGTTAGAGGATGGAAAAATATGCCCTGTACATGGATAGGCAGAAATAACATCATCAAAATGGCGATATTACCCAAAGTTCTCTACAGGTTTAATGCAATGCCAATCAAAAACCCAATGGCATTTCTTGTAGAAATAGATAAAGTAATCATGAATTTCATATGGAACAACAAAAGACCCAGAATAGCGAAAGCAATTCTAAGCAGGAAGTGTGAATCCAGAGTTCAAACTGTACTACAAAGCAATAGTAACAAAAACAGTGTGGTACTGGTATCAAAACAGGCAGATGGACCAATGGTACAGAATAGAGGACACAGAGACATATCCACAAAATTACAACTTTCTTATATTTGAAAAGGGACCTAAAAGCATGCAATGTAAGAAGGATAGCATCTTCAACAAATGGTGCAGGGACAATTGGAAATTCATATGCAACAAAATGAAACGGAATCCCTTTCTCTCACAATGCATAAAAGTTAACTCAAAATGGATCAAGGAGCCAGATATAAAATCAGAGACACTGCATCTGATAGAAGAAAAAGTTGGCTACGATGTACATACTGTGGGGTTGGGCTCCAAATTCCTTAATAGGACACCCATAGCCCAAGAGTTCATAAAAAGAATAAACAAATGGGACTTACTTAATCTAAAAAAGTTTTTTCTCAGCAAGAGAAACAATAAGAGAGTTAAATAGAGAGCCTACATCCTGGGAACACATTTTTACCCCTTACACTTCAGATAGAGCCCTAATATCTAGAATATACAAAGAACTCAAAACAATTAAACAATGAGATAACAAATAACCCAATCAACAATGGGCCAAGGATCTTAACAGACACTTCACAGAGGAGGATATACAATCAATCAACAAGTACATGAAAAAATGCTCACCATCTGTAGCAGTCAGAGAAATGCAATCAAAACCACCCTAAGATACCATCTCACTCCAGTAAGATTGGCAGCCATTATGAAGTCGAACAACAATAAGTGTTGGTGAGGATGTGGGGTAAAGGGTACACTTGTACACTGCTTGTGGGCCTGCAAATTGGAGAGTCCAATATGGAAAGCAGTATGGAGATTCCTGGGAAAGCTGGGAATGGAACCACCATTTGAGATATCGCCCTTCTCAGACTCTTCCCTGAGGATCTTAATAGAGAGCAGTATAAGGATACTGCCACATCGATGATCATAGCGGCACAATTCACAATAACTAGACTGTGGAACCAAACTAGATGCCCTTCAATAGACGAATGGATAATAAAAATGTGGCATCTATACACAATGGAGTATTACACAGCACTGAAAATGACAAAATCATAGAATTTGCAGGGAAATGAATGGCATTAGAATAGATTATGCTAAGCGAAGCTATCCAATCCTTAAAAAACAAATGCCAAATGTTTCCTTTTATATAGAGAGAGCAAATAAGAAGAGAACAGGGAGGAAGAACATGAGAAAAATATTAAAACTAAACAGAGATGAGTGGGGGGAGAGAAACGGAGAGAGAAGGAAAATTATATGGAAATGGTAGGAGACTACTCAATGTTACACAAAATTACATATAAGAGGTTGTGAGGCTAAAGAGGGGAAAACAAGGGAGAGAATTAAACAACAGCAGATGAGGTAGAGAGGGAAGATGGGAGGGGAGGGGGAATAGTAGGGGATAAAAAAGGTAGCAGAATTCAACAATAACTAGTATGCTATTATGTAAAAACGTGAGTGTGTAACTGATGTGATTCTGCGATTTGTATTTGGGGTAAAAATGGGAGTTCATAACCCAATTAAGTCAAATGTATGAAAGATGATATATCATGAGCTTTATAATGTTTTGAACAACCAAAAAAAAGAATTGAATTTCCAATATTTGAGTCATATAACAACTTTATTTTTTAATAAAATTGTCTTTTATTTGTTATCTTACTTGCTGGTATCTGCCTTTCAGTTTTAAAAAACTATGTGCTTTAGCCATTCATCCATGTAGTATGTAACAGAAAATTTTGAGTGTCTCCATATAACCAGATTGGCAAGGCATCAAGGTTTCCTTCACAAACAAGGTGAAGGCTTTGCCATTAGAAATTTAATATTCTGCAAAACAATTTTTTTTAACTTTTCAATTAAATTTCCAAAAAAATTTAGAAAAAAAAGAATCTAAACCCCACAGTAAGAAGGCCTCAAAGTGGAGAAGTGGAGCATTTACGGCAGGCCTATTTGATCATTGCTGGTTCACAGGAAGCGTGTTCAATCAACCCTGATGTTAGGCAAATGAGGGGCAAGGGAGCTTATTTTGGGCACTGGTTTGGATGTGCACCTCATGGAAAACTCCATCCAGAGGTTATGATGTGTGTTTATATGGAAAAAGATGAGGGCCATGTGGGAGTGTTTTGGTTTTAATTGTGGTCATTTGTGTGGTAGTTGGAAGAGATGACTGGGTCCACCTGGGCTTGAACTCTGGTGTGATTCCCCTTAGAAAATGAGATTTGGAACTGACTTCAGAGAAGTATTGCCATGAATGTTGTTGGGATTTCAGGAGGCCACGCATGAGAGTCGCCCTTGGAAACTGAGATCTTGGCCCAGAGAGGCTTTCCAGAGAGCACTGGGAATCTCAGCTAGGATATCACAGGTTTTATTCTGAAAGACCTGGCAGCCATCGTTGAGAGTCAAAACACACATGGACCTCACATTGGAGACCTCAATGGGCCTGGCTTCATGTGACAATTTGGCCACTCTTTGGGAAGCCTTGCCTGTGAGAGATCTCCAGTTCCTTCATTAAAATGAGCTTCCTCAACATTTAATGGATCCTGAATGAATTGAAACCCACAGTACCAACAACTTCATATGTGAAAAATAGTTAGATAAATACCATGAATTTTTAGAAATTCTCATGACCAGGTGGCACTGGAGAACCTTTGGATGTCCTGTTGCTGATCATGAGTATACCAGACAGTGCCTTGATTGACTAGGTATCATGAAAATGGTGTAGAACAGAGATGCCAGTAAGTTGGAGCCTGATATGTAGTGGGCCTAGAGCAGTGGTGTGCAGGTGTGTGATAAAACATCTGTGGTGGGGCCTGTGGATCTGCCATTGACTTTCAAATGCCTTGACACAGACACGGTGCAGCCAGCAGACCCTTCTATATAACGGCATCTTGTTATATGGAGATTTTTCACGGCAATGTTTAGAATCAGGTTGCTATGGTCAAGGGGCAAGCTATGTGGGATAGAAGCCTATTTGGTGCATTCCCATGCAGACACTGACCCACCACACGTGACAGAACTCCCTCCAGCACTGTGTCCCACTTGAACTCCTTGTATTTCGTGAAGCAAATACCAAACTCCCAGTGCAGCAGCAAGAAACACAATGAAAAGTCGAGGATGACCAAGTGGCTTCACAGTCCACATGGGGTGACACTTAGCCCCCGTGGCCACAATTTAGCTACAAAGAGAGAATTTAGCACTGCTGCCTCATGTTCATTGGAAAATAAGAAACCATGTCCTCCTGGTCACATAGATGCAGACCTAGCTTTGATGGTCTCACTACATCGGAAGTTAAAGCTCCTGAAAACAACATATATTTCAAGTGCCCAAGCTCAGAGGCAATTTCTCAAGAAGTGTTTAGGCCAGCAGATCTCCATGTTTGTGGAGTGTTTACCATGTCACTTACTTTTGGAAACTGCTCTATCAACTCCAAGGTTGTGAACTCCTGAGCATTTTCCATTCTAAATATATATTCACAGATTTTCTAACTCTTCTCCTCTAATTCTGACTTACTTGGGGCAAAGGGAATGTCAAGTCATTGTTCTGGATGAGAGAGTGAAGATTGTTTTGTAGCACATATTTGCATACACATTGGATTCATTTTCCAATTTTCTTTTTGAAATACTGAATCCCTGACACTAACCCATACCCTACTAAACTCTGACTACTAATCCTAATATAATGGAGAAAAATAACCCAAAAAGAATAGAAATACAAGCATTTCAGAAGAAGCATGGTGTATAGTTGGAATTACCTTTTGCATGATATAAGGTAGGAGTTATAAATCTAGTCAATTATTTGTTGAAATAATTTTCCATGTGTTTTTAAAGTTAAGAAAAATGTGAATTCCTGTCTCCCTTTCTCTGTAGCCTATTAAGCAAATGTATTTTTATATGCACAAATAGAATCCTACCTGGTTTCACATATACATTCTTCTGAGGTGGCTGACTTGGCAGATACAAATTGTGAGAAGAGATCACTCCTCCTAAACGCTGTTTTAACTAAAAATTGAACCCATGGGTGAGCTTCCTAGATGAACAACACTATACACATATTCATGTTCAGTAAAATGAATATTTTGGGATATGCGGATGAGTTATTTTTCATGATGAATTTCAATTGGCATATATATTGCTACATTATAATGTGTGTGTTTGTGTGTCTATATATACATTATATATATATATATATATATATATATATATATATATATATATATATATATATTCTCCAGATTTACCAAAATATGAAATATATGTGTCTTCTTATACACCGCCTGAATTCATTCATATTCATATATGTGGATTTATAATCAACTTTTAAAAAGTTTATTCTCACAAATATACATCCACTGAAATAAATATTTGTTTCCTAGTACTGAAAACTAACTTCAGGGAAGGGTGCTTACAAATCCTAATATTTCTACAGTAACTGACCAAGTTTAACATCAATGCAAGTAGATTCCTATTGGATATGGTGTGTTTATTAAAGTTCATTTTAATCAAACCTGGTACGTTATTATTTCTTCAGTTTATAGACATCATAAATTATATCCTTTCATTCACAAGTTCACAAATTTATAAACATTTGGTTCACTTTCAATCACTTCCTCCTTCAGAACACTTATATTTCTCCATGTTTCTTGACTGGTCTTTTCACTAGACTTCTTTCTAAAGACATTATTTTCGATTCCATAATCATTTTTGAAGCAAAACTCACACACTATTTATGATAAACGGTAACCCTAATATAACCATTAGATATATAAGTGGTTGGAATGAATGTATGTATATCAATAAATGATTTCCTCTATTTTTTCAGATATCAATACAATCCATTATTTAAATTTGGAACCAGTCATATAATTTATTCACAGTATGGTCTATTAATGCATCATCTCTATATTCATCAACACAGGGTAAGCCGATTAGTATCCCCAGTACTAATTTATATCTTTTCAAAATATTTCCCCCAGAAATGGTGGAAGAAATACTCATGTCACCTGATCTTCATATACATATTAACACAGTAATATTCTGGACACAAAATGCGAAGGTCACCCTTATGATTGTACCAAAGCCTCAATGGAATGTGAACATGGATTACTAAATATATCCATGTCCAGGTTGCCTAATGCTCTCAAATGTCAATCTTATTGGTGACTACAAATTGGTTTCTTCTTAAGATTATGTATTCAACCTCAACCCTGTTGAAAATGTCTAATCCTATCACGTTATACTTTGCCTGATTTCCTAATGTCTCTATTGATGTCTGCTTTCCTACATATTTTCCCCAGTTCATCATTGTGCCTGACTCTTCACATATGGTGTCATTTATATTCACTCTCTAACCAAAACCCTATTGCTAAAGTACATTTGGTCCAAATCCTAGACTCACTCTTCCTTCTAAACCTACTGACTATCTTCCTAATCCTACACACAATCCCTTTTTGACTGGATGATCTCTTCTACATTTAATCATCTGAGGTACAGGGTCTTATGCCATTGTATATCAATTTAACTGAGACCTCGGTGCAAAACATAACTCAAGCTAAGGATCCCAATCAAGGGTCCAAATCCTTCTGGGCTTCAAATATTACCTAGATTTCTGTTTTCATACTTATGTTCTACCTCTATATTCTTATAAATATCGCTGGTTCCCAATACCATTATTCATCCAGCAGAATGATTTCCAACCCAAATCGAACATGCTATTAATCCTAACCATACAATGTTCTTTCAATCTCACTTTACAGAAGAGCAGGGACAAAGTTGGTATTACAATACAGGAAGTTAGGAGATCTTCCAAATGCTGAGTACCTCAAAATCCATGCAGAAATGATCCCTGGAGAAGATGCAGGCAGCTATGAAGGACCTGAGAGAACAAAAGTCATATTCCATGGCAAAAAACATGGTCAGGATGAAAAGATGTGTCTGAGTCAGCCTCTCTATTCTTTATGTAGGGAAGATGGACCAAACCAGGCCTGTGTGGAGAGCTGTTCCCAGGTAACTATGGTTTCTATACCATTCTAACATGAGAAAGTATCACAGGAAGTAGGGCAGCCTCCATGTCAGGAGACAATAGGAAGAAACTGTTAGGACAAAGTGGTGGCCAAGACAGTGACCTCATTCATTTTCTGAAGGTAGTGACCTCACCTCACTTCCTTGGTGATGGAGCTCTCTGAATTTTGTGATCCAGGAAGCAAGGCACCCTGAGCCAGTCCCAGTCCCAGTCGCAGTGGGCTCATTTCTTTGGATTTTCCAGGAACAGAGTCAGTCTTTCTTGGTACCTACTGATGTAAGGGTTGCCAAATACCAAGAAAGCTCTGAAGAGGGGTCTTTCCTGAGAGGATAGGAATTGGCTCACCACTGCGTCCTTACAACTTCACAGATTTGACCAAGGAGACCAGATCTGAGACAGAAAGGCCATTTCTGGGGAGCATTGTATGTCCTACCAGTCAGAGGACATTCCAGATAGTCACAGACCTACTTGGAAGAAGGAGGTGCATTAGAGGGTGTTGGTTTGTGTTTGTGGTTTTTTCACATGATCTGAGAATAGGTAAAAAAGGAGGTTTGTTTGGTTTGGAGTGGACTGTTTCTAGTAAGTCATTTGACAAGGAGACTGTTTCTGTGTCTGTGTATCCCATTGTGTTTTTCTTTGTAGATATTAGAAAAGAAAATAGCTCATTGGGTGTGTCCTGTCTAGTAGAAAACTTCCCAGTATGCATCCTTCCCAATTAATGAATGGACTGAGGCTTGCCTCATCCATGGGCAACACCTGCTATCTACCTAAGTTCTCATTTTTTTCCTGAATTCTGGCCACTCTCAAGATTAGTATCATGTATTTTTGTACAAGATACGTACCACCTCCAAGCTCTGTGACATGGCCATGTACTGGATAGTTGAAGAGAATGGCGAGCATCTCAGAAAACTCACATATCAGAGTAACCAGGAAAGTCTCCTAGGAGAAACCCTGCTTGGGGGCTTTTGATTACCTATTGTTCTGTTGCTCTGAATGTCAGAAAGGTCTTTGCCTCAGGCCAAACCTTAGTGAAGCCTGAAGAAAAGAGTTTTCAAATGGAAATAAATGGGAATCACCTGTGGCTTTTTACTTTATTGCTTTGGAAAAAGATTTGTCTGAATCAGCCTCTTGGCCCTGTGTGAGCCTGTGGTTTAGATTTTCAGCACCTGATGGGTCTAGAGAAAGATCCCATGTGGGCATTCAAAACCAAAATGGAAAAAAGATCAGTCATTTTGGATGAAGCCTCTCGCCTTCCTCTGTAATATTTCTGACCTCCATCAAGTGAGAATAGGGATCATTTGTGTCAAATGAGTTCTTCAAAGCCCTGCAGAGGCTGGACAATAGGTGCTTGCGTTTTCTCATGACTCCAATTCACACAAAGAATCTATACCCCACAGTCAGTAGGCCTCAAATTTGAGAAGTGGAGCAGTATTAACAGCAGTCCTATATGATCACTTCTGTTTCACAGGAATGTTGTCCAGGCCACCCTGACTTTAGGCAAATGAGGGGCAAGGGAGATTATTTTTGACACTGTCTTGGGCTGTGCCCCTGATGGAAACCTCCAGCTAGAGTTTATGATTAGTGTCTATATAAAAGAAGAAGAGGGCCCTGTGGGAGTGTTTTGGTTTTAATTGTCATCATTTGTGTGGCAATTGGAAGAGATGCCTGGGTCCACCTGGGCTTGAACTCTGTTGTGATTCCCCTTAGAGACTGAGTTGTGTAACTGAACTCAGAGAAGTATTGCCATGAATTGTGTTGGGATTTTTGGAGGCCACGCATGAGATTCGCCATTGGAAACTGAGATCTAGGCCCAGGGTGACTTTCCACAGAGCACTGGGAATCTCAGCCAGGATATCACAAGATTTTATTTTGAAAGATTGTCAGCCATAGTTGAGAGTCAAAACACACATGGAATTCACATTGTAGACCTCAATGGGCCTGGCTTCATGTGACCTTTTGCCCACTCTTTGGGAAGCCTTGCCTGTGAAAGTTCTCCAGAGCTTTCATTGAAATGAGATTCCTCACCTTTTAATGGTTCCTGTATAAATTAAATCCCACAGTGCCTCCAACTTCATTATTGAAAAATATCTAGATAAATACCATGAATTTTTTGAAATTACTATGACCAGGTTGCACTGGAGAACTTCTGAATGTCCTGTTCCTGATCATGATTGTACCAGACAGTGCCTTGATTGACTGGGTTTCATGAAAAAAGTGTAGAACATAGATGCCAGAAAGTTGGAGCCTGCAGACTAGTGGGCCTAGAGCAGAGGAGTGTAGGTGTGTGAAAAAAACATTTGTGGTGGGGCCACGTGGATCTGCCATTGGCTTAGAAAGACTTGTGACTGACATGGTACAGCCAGCAGACCCTTCTATGTAAGGGCATCTTGTTATATGGAGAGGATTCCTGCCAAAGGTCAGAATCAGGTTGCTATTGTCAAGTTGAAAAGCTATGTGGGATTGAAGCCTCACTGGTGCATTTTACTAACCCACCACACGTGAGAGTACATCCTCCAGCACTGTGTCCCAGTAGAACTCCTTGTATTTCGTGAAGCCAATACCAAACTCACAGTGCAGCAGTAAAAAACACCACGAAAGTGGATAATGACCAAATGGCTCTACAGACAACACAGTTAGATACTTAGACCCCAGTGGCCAAAGTTTACCTACAAAGAGAGAATTCAGCACTGCTGCCTCATGTTCACTAGAAAACAAAAAACCATGTCATCCAGGTCACATAGATGGAGACCCAGAATTGATGGTCTCACTACAAAGGAAGCTAAAACTCCTGACAACAATATATATTTTAACTGCCCGACCTCAGAGGCAGTTTCTCAAAAAGTCATTGGGCCAGCAGAGCTCCATGTTTGTGGAGTGTTTACCCTCTCCCTTTTTGTAACCCGTTCTACCTCCTACAAGTTTGTGAACTCCTGAGCATTTTTCTTTCCACATATGTATTCACAGATTTTCTAACTTTTCTCCACTAATTGTGTCTTATTTGGGGCGAAGGTAATGTCAAAGCATTGTTCTGGATGAGAGTGGGATGATTTTTGTGTAGCACATATTTGCATACACATTAGATTCATTTTCATATTTTCCATTTGAAATACTGAATCCCTGACACTAACCCATACCCTACTAGACTCTGACTACTAATCCAAATATGATGGAGAAAAAGAAACTTAACAGAATAGAAATACAGGCTTTCATAGGAGGCATGGTGTATACTTGGACTTGCCTTCGGCTTTATCAACGGTATGTGTTATAAATATAGTCAACTTTTCATTGTAATACTTCTCCATGAGTTTTTAAAATTAACACATATGTAAATTTCTGTCTCCCTTTCTCTGTAGCCTATTCATCACATGTATTTTTTAATGCATCTTTAGAATTCTACCTGGTATCACATGTACATTCTTGTGAGCTTGATTATTTTGGAAGATACAAATTGTGAGAAGAGATCACTCCCTCTAAATACTGATGGAACTGGAAATTCAACCTATGGGTGAATTTCCTAGATGAACAATATTATGCATAAATAAATGTTCAGTAAAATGAATATTTTTGGATACGTGGATGATATCTATTTTATTATGATTTTCAAATGGCATATATATTGCTACATTTTAATGTCTGTGTATGTGAGTATCTATCTATCTATCTATCTATCTATCTATCTAGATATAGATATCTACTCTTTAGATTTTCCAAAATATGAAATATATGTGTCTTATTATACACTTTCTAAATTTACTCATGTGTGTGTATGTGGATTTATAATCAAATTTTCACAAAATAATTCTTAGAAATATTCATCCACCTTAAATACATATTTATTTCCTAGTACTGAAAACTAAATTCAGTGAATGGTGCATACAAATCGTAATATTTCCACAGTGACTGACCCAGTTTCACATCAATGCAAGTAGACACCTATGGGACCATGATGTGTATTTTGAAGTTCATTTTTATTCAACACTGATACATTACTATTTCTGCAGTTTATGGACATAATAGGATATATTCTTTCATCCACAATTTCACAAATTTATAGGCATTTAGTTCACTTTCAATCACTTCCTACTTCAGAACACATGTATTCCTCCATGTTTCTTGACTGTTCTTTTAATGAGATTCTTTCCAAACACATTATTTTTGATTTCCATAATCATTTTTGAAGCAAAACTCAGACACTCTTCATGATAAACCATAATGCTAATATTACCATTAGATGTATAACTGGTTAGAATGAATTTATGTATATCAATATAAGATTTCCTATATATTTTCAGATATCAATTCAATCCATTATTTAAAGTTTGAACCAGTTATATTATTTATTCACAGTATGGTCTATTAAGGCATCATCTCTATATTCATAGACCGATGGTATACCTATTTGTATCCCAAATACTAATTTATAAGTCTTTAAAATATTGCTTTAAGAATATTGGAAGAAATACTCTAGCCACCTGATATATATATACATTTCATCACAGTAATATTCCTCACACAAAATGCAATGGACACACTTATGATTGTACCAAAGCCTATATTGAAAGTGAGCATGTATTACTAACAACATCCATGTCCTGATTAACTAATGATCTCAAATATCATTCCTATTGGTGAGTACATATTTGTTTCTTCCTAAGATTAAATATTGAAACTGAACCCTGTTAAAAATGTCTCATCCTATCACTCACTTTGTACTTTGCCTGATTTCCTAATGTCTCTATTGATATCTGATTTCCTACACATTTTCCCCAGTTCATCACTGTGACTGACTCTTGAAATATGCTGACATTTACATTCACTCTCTAACAAAACCCCTATATCTAAAAACTTTTGGTCCAACTCCTAGACTCACTGAAATGGGTTCTTCAAAGCCCTGCAGAGGGTAGCCCATAGGTGCTTGGGTTTTCTCATGACCCCAATTCACATAAAGAATCTATGCCCCACAGAGAGTAGGCCTCAAATTGGAGAAGTAGAGCAGTATTAATGGCAGGCCTATTTGATCACACCTGATTCACAGGAAGGGTTTCCAGGCCACCCTGAATTTAGGCAAATAAGGGGCAAATGAGCTTATTTTGGACACTGTCTTAGGCTGCGCCCCTCATGGAAACCTCCAGCAAGAAGTTATGATGAGAGTTTATATTGAAGAAGATGAGGGCCATGTGGGAGTGTTTTGGTTTAATTGTGGTCATTTGTGTGGTAGTTGGAAGAGATGACTGGGTCCACATGGGCTTGAACTCTGGAGTGATTCCCCTTAGAGACTGAGTTCTGGAAATGAACTCAGAGAAGTATTGACATGAATTGTGTTGGGATTTTAGGAGGCCACACATGAGAGTTGCCCTTGGAGACTGAGATCTAGGCCCAGGATAGCTTTCCAAAGAGCACTGGGAATCTCAGCCAGGATATCACATGACTTTATTCAGAAAGACTTGGCAGCCATTGTTGAGAGTCAAAACACACATGGACCTCAATTGTAGACCTCAATGGGCCTGGCTTAATGTGACCTTTTGGCCACACTTTGGGAAGCCTTGCCTCTGAGAGTTCTCCTGAGCTTTAATTGAAATAATCTTCCTCACCATTTCATGGTTCCTGAATAAATTGAAAGCCACAGTGCCTCCAAATTCATCCTTGAAAATTGGCTATATAAATACTATGAATTTTTTAAATTCCCATGAACAGGTGGCACTGGAGAACCTTTGGATATCTGTTGCTGATCACGAGTGTACCAGACATTGCATTGATTGACTGGGTTTCATGAAAATGGTGAGAACAGAGATGCCAGAAAGTTGGAGCCTGCTGACTAGTGGGCCCAGAGCAGTGGTGGGCAGGTGTATGATAAAACATCTGTCGTGGGGACACGTGGTTCTGACATTGGTTTCCGAATGATTTGTGACTGACATGGTGCAGCCAGCAGAACCTTACAAGTAAAGGGACCTTGTTATATGGAGAGGTTTCAGGGCAATGTTCAGAATCAGGTTGCTATGGACATGGGTGCAAGCTTTTTGGGATAGAAGCCTGGTTGGTGCATTCTCCTGCAGACCCTCATCCACTACACGTGAGAGTACTCCCTCTAGCACTGTGTCCCAGTTTTTCTCCTTGTATTACGTGAAGCCAATACCAAACTCCCAGTGCAGCAGTAAGAAACACCACGAAAAGTGGAGTATGACCAAATGGCTTCACAGATCACATGGTTAGACACTTAGACCCCAGTGTCCTCAGTTTACTAACAAAGGGAAAATTCAGAACTTCTGCCTCATGTTCAATAGCATATAAGGAACCATGTCATCCAGGTCACATAGATGCCGACCCAGGTTTGATGGTCTCAATACAAAGGAAGCTAAAGCTCCTGACAACAACAAATTTTTCAAGGGCCCAAACTCAGAGGCAGTTTCTCAACAACTCATTAGGCCACCAGAGTTCCATGTTTGTGGAGTGTTTACCCTGTACCTTACTTTTGGAAATTCCACTACCACCTCCAAGGTTGTGAACTCCTGAGCATTTTCTTTTCCAGATATATATTCACAGACTTTCAAACTCTTCTCCACTAATTGTGTATTACTTGTGGCGAAGGAAATATCAAGGCATTGTTTTGGAGGACAGTGGGA
This sequence comes from Callospermophilus lateralis, assembly GCF_048772815.1. Classification (NCBI taxonomy): domain Eukaryota; kingdom Metazoa; phylum Chordata; class Mammalia; order Rodentia; family Sciuridae; genus Callospermophilus; species Callospermophilus lateralis. Next base: position 44,309 of record NW_027512659.1, on the reverse strand, counting down.
AGATTTTTGTCTAGCAAATATTTGCATACACATTAGATTCATTTTCCTATTTTCCATTAGAAATAATGAATCCCTGTCACTAACCCATACCCTACTAGACTCTGACTACTAATCTTAATATGATGTAGAAAAAGAAACCTAACAGAATAGAAATACAGGCCGTTCATAGGAGGCATGGTGTATACTAGGACTTGCCTTCTGCTTTATCAAGTGAATGTGTTATAAATCTAGTCAACTTTTCATTGTAATACTTCTCCATGAGTTTTTAAAGTTAACACATATGTACATTTCTGTCTCCCTTTCTCTGTACCCTATTCATCTCATGAAATTTATTATGCATATTTAGTATCCTACCTGGTATCACACGTACATTCTTGTGAGCTTGCTGTTTTAGGAAGATGCAAATTGTGAGAAGAGATCACTCCCCCTAAATACTGATGGAACTGAAAATTCAACATATGGGTGAATTTCCTAGATGAACAGCATTATACATAAATCCATGCTCAGTAAAAAGAATAGTTTTGGATATGAGGATGATATATATTTCATGATGAATTTTGATTGGCATACATATTACTACATTTTAATGTCTATGTTTGTATCTTTATATATATATATATATATATATATATATATATATATATATATATTTTTTTTTTTTTTTTCTCCAGATTATTCAAAATATGAAATATATGTGTCTTATTTTACACTCACTAATTTAACTCATGTTCCTATATGTGGATTTATAATCAAATTTTCACAAAATTATTCTCAGAAATATTCATCCACATGAAATACATATTTATTTCCCAGTACTGAAAACTAACTTCGGTGAAAGGTGCTTACAAATACTAATATTTGTACAGTAACTGACCCAGTTTAACATCAATGCAAGTAAAATCCTATGGGACATGATGTGTATTTTGAAGTTCATTTTTATTCAACACTGGTACATTACTATTTCTTCAGTTTATGGACATTATAAGATAATACTTTTCATCCACAAGTTAACAAATCTGTACGCATTTGGTTCACTTGCAATTACTTCCTGCTTCAGAATATATGTGTTCCTCCATGTTTCTTGACTGTACTTTTCATGAGATTATTTCCAAACACATTATTTTCGATTTCCATAATCATTTTTGAAGCAAAACTCCCACACTCTTCATGATAAACCATAATGCTAAAATTACCATTAGATGTATAACTGGTTAGAATGAACTTATGTATATCAATATAAGATTTCCTATATATTTTCAGATATCAATTCAATCCATTATTTAAAGTTTGATCAAGTTATATTATTTATTTACAGTATGGTCTATTAAGGCATCATCTTTATTATCATAGGCACAGGGTACACGTACTTGTGTCCCCAATACTAATTTATAAGTCTTAAAATGTTGCTTTCAGAAATGTTTGAAGAAATACTGTAGTCACCTGATATACATTTACATTTCATCACAGTAATATTCCTGACAAAAAATGCAACGGACACCCTTATGATTGTACCAAAGCCTAAATTTAATGTGAGCATGTATTACTAACAACATCCATGTCCTGATTAACTAATGATCTCAAATATCATTCCTATTGGTGACTACATATTTGTTTCTTCCTAAGATTATATATTCAAACTCAACCCTGTTAAAAACGTCTTATCCTATTACTCACTTTGTACTTTCACTGATTTCCTAATGTCTCTATTGATATCTGCTTTCCTACACATTTTCCCCAGTTCATCACTGTGACTGACTCTTCACATATGCTGACATTTGCATTCACTCTCTAACCAAAACCCTATATCTAAATAACTTTTGGAACTATCCCTTTTTGTCTGGAGGATCTCTTCCTCATTCAGTCATCCAAGGTACAAGGTCCTATGCCATTGTATAACGATTTATTTGAGACAACTTTGCGGAAATAATTCAAAGCTAAGTATCCCAATCAAGGGCCCAGTGTTCATCTGGGTTTCAAATCTTTCCTAGATTTCTGTATTCATACTTATATTACACCTATATATGCTTGTAAATATCGGAGGTCCCCAATACCATTATTCATCTCGCAGAATGATTCCTAACCCAAATTGAACATGTTATTAACCCTAACCATGCACTGTTCCCTCAATTTAACTTTACAAAGACCAGGGACAGAGTTGGTGTTATAATACAGGTAGGTAGGGGATCTTCCACCTGTTGAGAACCTCAAGTTCCATGCAGAAATAAACCCTGAAGAAGATGTAGGCAGCTATGAAGGACCTGAGAGAGCAACAGTAATCTTCCTTGGTAAAATACCTGGTCAGGATGAAGCGATGTGTCTGAATAAGCCTCTCTTTTCTTAAAGTAGAGAAGATGGACCAAACCAGGTCTGTGTGGAGAGCTGTTAACATGTGCCTATGGTTGATATACCATTCTATCTTGTGAATGTGACACAGGAAGTAGGGGAAGCCTCTCTCTCGTGGGACCCTTGGAAGCAAATGTTAGGATAAAGTGGTTACCAAGGTAGTGACCTCACTCAGTTCCTGAAGGAAGTGACCTACCTCACTTCCTTGGTGATGGAACTCTCTGAACTTGGGATCCAGGAAGCCAGGCACTCAGAGCCAGTCCCAGTCCCAGTCCCAGTGGGTTCACTTGTTTGGATTTACCAAGGACAGAGTCAGTCTTTTTGGTACATACTGATGTGTGGATGGCTAAATGCCAGGAAAGCTCTGAAGAGGGGCCTTTCCTGAGAAAGCAGGTAGTGACTCACTGATTGATGCTGAAAACTTTACAGAGTTGGTAAAGGAGACCTGATCTGAGACAGGACAGTCCATTTCGAGGGAGCAGAGTAAGGCCCATCAGTCTGAGGACACTCTGGATAGTCACAGACCTACTTGGGGGAAGGAGGTGCCTTTGTGGGTGTGGGTGTGAATTTGTGTTTTTTTATCATGTTCTGAGAATAGGTAGGAAAGGCAGTATGTTTGGTTTGGAGTGGACTGTTTTTAGTAAGTCATTTGACAAGGCGAGTGTTTTTAGGTCTGTGAATCCCACTGTTTTCGTGGTTGTAGACAACACCTACTTGTTTCCTTAGTTCCTGTTTTCTTCCTGAATTCTGGCCACTCTCCAGAATAGGCTCATGTTTTTTTGTCCAAGATATGGACCTCCGTCGAGTTCTGTGACATGGCCATGTACTGGATAGATGAAGGGAATTGGGAGCATCTCTGAAATCTCGGATATCAGTGTGACCAGTAAAGTCTCAGTAGAGAAACCCTGCTTTGTGCCTTTTGCTTACCTACTGTTCTGTTGACCTGAATGTCAGGAAGGTCTTTTCCTCAGGCCACCAGTTTGTGAAGCCTGAAGAAAAGTGCTTTCAATTGGAAATGAATGAGCATCACCTGTGGCTCTTTGCTTAATTGCTTTGGAAAGGGATGTGTCTGAATCATCCTTTCGGCTCTGAGAGAGGCTGTGGCTTTGATTATCAGCACCTGATGGATCTAAAGAAAGATCCCATGTGTGCATCCAAAACCAAAATGGCAAAAAGATCAGTCATTGTGGATGAAGTCTCTTGCTTCCTCTGTTAGGTTCCTGACCTCCATTAAGTAAGTATAGGGATCCTTTGAGACAAATGAGTTCTTCAAAGCCCTGCAGCAGTGCTTGGGTTCTCACATGACTCCAAATCACATAAAGAATCTATACCTCACAGTCAGTAGGCTTCAAAATGAAGAAACAGAGCAGTATTACTGGCAGGCCTATTTGATCAATCCTGGTTTACAGGAAGGGTGTCCAGGAAACCCTGACTTTAGGAAAATGAGGGGCAAGGGAACTTATTTTGGACACTGTCTTGGGCTGCGCCCCTTATGGAAACCTCCAGCCAGAGGTTATGATGAATGTCTACATGGAAGAATATGAGGGACATGTGGGAGTATTTTGGTTTTAATTGAACATATTGTTAACCCTAACCATACACTGTTCCCTCAATCTAAGTGTTCAGAAAAGCAGGGAAAGATTTGGTCTTACAATACAGGAATGCAGGGGATCTTCCACCTGCTGAAAACTTCAAAGTTCCATGCAGAAATGAACCCTGGAGAAGATGTAGGCAGCTATGAAGGATCTGAGAGAGCAAAAGGCATCTTCCATGGCAAACAGCCTGGTCAGGATGAAGGGTTGTGTCTGAATCAGATTCTCTCTTCTTAATGTAGAGGAGAGGCCTGTGTGGAGAGCTGTTCAGAGGTGACTATTGTTTCTTTACCATTCTAACTTGTGAAAGTGTCACAGGAAGTAGGGACATCCTCCATGTTATGAGACCTTAGGAAGCAAATGTTAGGACAAGTTGGTTGCCAAGGCAGTGACCTCACTCAGTTACTAAAGGAAGTGACCTCACCTCACATCCTTGTTGATGGAACTCTCCAAATTTGGGTTCCAGGAATCTAGGCACCCAGGCCCAGTCCCAGCACCAGTTCCAGTGTTCTTACTTGTTTGGATTTTCCAAGGACAGAGTCAGTCTTTTGTGGTACCTACTTATGTGAGAATGGCCAAATTCCAGAAAAATTCTGAAGAGGGGCCCTTCCGGAGAAAACAGATAGAGGCTCACTGCTGGCTCCTGACAACTTCACAGAGTTGACCAAGGAGTCCAGATCTGAGACAGGACAGACCATTTCTGGGGAACATAGTATGGCCCTCCAGTCAGAGGACACTCTGGATAGTTCCAGACCCACTTGGGGGAAGGAGGTGCCTTTGTGGTTGTGGGTGTGGGTTTGTGGTTTTTTCTTTTGTTCTGAGAATAGTTAGGAAAGGGGGTGTGTTTGGTTTGGAGTGGACTGTTTCTAGTTAGTCCTTTGACAAGGCGAGTGTTTTTAGGTCTGTGTATCCCACTGTTTTCGTGGTTGTAGACATTAGAAAAGATAATGCCTCAATGGGTGTATCCTCTCAAGGAGAAAACTTCCCAGCATTCATCCGGCACAATTTATGAATGGTGTGTGGCTTGCCTTATCAATGGGCAACACCAACTATCTTCCTACGTTCCTGTTTTCTTCCTGAATTCTGGCCACTCTCCAGAATAGGCTCATGATTTTGTGTCAAATATATGTACCACTTCCAAGCTCTGTGACATGGCCATGTACTGGTAGCTGAAGGGAATGGCAAGCATCTCAGAAAACTCAGATATCAGTGTAGCCAGTAAAGTCTCAGTGGAGAAACCCTGCTTTGGGCCTTTTGATTACCTATTGTTATGTTGCCCTGAATATCAGGAAAGTCTTTGTCTCAGGCCACCCCTTTGTGAAGGCTGAAGAAAACAGTTTTCACATGGAAATGAATGGGCATTACCTTTGAGTTTACAATAAAACCTTCACAGATTTGGCTCTCATTAAGTTAAAAATACTTTTAGATTGTATCTCAGTGTAAAAAGTAACATGGAACTGTACATATCTTATTGATAAAAAGTCCAATTATAGAACACAAATGATATACATAAATCTCCAACACTCCAACATGTTTTTTCTTTTAAGCCTAGAATTACCATACAACCTTAGAACACCAGCTTGATACAATGGTCTTTGCAAGCTTCTACCTTACAGACTTGTATACCTGGAAGATATGAACACATTAACACCACAATTACATTGATGTTTTTGTATTAAACAAGTTTAGATTTTAAAGAAATAACATGGCACAATTTTATAAAAACAGTACTTGTTTTACCAGCTGTTTAATTTTTTAAGATTACTTGCTCAAAACTTACACATATAACCAAGTTACACACACCTTTTTTTATTATTTACTTAAACCCTTTTAATTACTTAATCATATAGACTCTCTTATCCAGAAACACGTTTTTCCTCTATTATATCTATATCTAGAACCTTTTAGTTTCTCTTTTCCATCTACTAACCTCTTTCTGTTCACATTTCAATACAATGCTTTTCAATTTCTGAATTTAAGCAGATTATTTTATAGACATCTACATTTTATTAGGGCCTTTTTGAAAACCTAGAAAACTTATTGGCCTAATTTTAAAGACATCTTTATTTTTATCTGTTTACCCAATTTGAATTAAAACATATGAATCACGTGAATCAAAGACATTTGGATACATTTTTAAATTTTTCATGAGCGCTCCTCATCTGTCAATTGTCATATCCCTGCATGATATATGGACATACACACATACAGACATACCAACATACAACACGTAACACAAATGTAACACATAACACAATAGTAAAGGCCTTGTAGCTTTTTTCAGGTGAAATCTCCATTGCAATGCTGAAAACTCCAGAGTCGATCAAAAATAGAACTGATCAGAAAACATTAACCCATCAGCAGAGTCAAGATCATGAGCTCAAAAAAAAAAATTACAGAATCTAAGAAAAGCAAGAGTCCTAAAAATGATGACTGGCCAGTAATTAGTAAATACCATATTATATACTTTTTTGGTTAGGTCTAGTTTGAGTTCAGGTAAAAAGACACATTTACTCTTTTTATCTGTCTCCTGCTGAGTGCTGCAGGCTTCTTTTATTTGCATATCAAAGTAAGTCCTGGCTGAGGTCTGGAAAACTGGAAAGACTGGAATTCTGAGAAGAAACCTCACGCCTAAGGCATTTATCTATAAGTCATAATTTCCAGGTTTGGATGTTGAAAATTTTGATGCAAGTTGAAGATGTAATTCTCAAAATTTTATTTCTTTAGATTTTTCTACACTAGAAAAACTTGCTCACACAAAACTGAAAATAGGATCATTTTTTGATAATATTAATGCCACCATCAGAAGAAGTTTCTATAGGATCATTAAGCCCCTTTCTTTGTTATGAAGTTTCTAATAGTATTAAGTTAAATTAAATTGGCTGAAAAATTTTTAAAAAGAACCACATGCTACCATGTGTATCCGAAATTAAGCTTTAAAAATTTCCAAGACTGTTGCTAATTAATGTCATTTCAATAAGCCAGACCAACGTTTTAATTTAGTACCATTTTTTAAAATCTTACACACTGATGGGAATAGATACCATATCATAATTTATTATCTCTTCCCAAGTTAATGCACTGATATATCTAGTGAAATTTTTCAGGCTGTCTAGTTCAAAATTAAAACTCTTTATTTTTTTTTACCCTAAGTATTTAAGTTTCCTAGCATGAACTACCTGAAATCAAAATAAACAATTGTTTAAACCCAACTTTTAACTGTAAGATAGTGCAATGCTTTAGAAACCCATTTAGATACCAGATGGTTAAAATAAAAAAAATCATTTCTAGATACACATTCACCCTAGATCATCCCCAAGAAACAATCTATAATATCAACATATTAATGCATTCAATGTCCCTTTTGTTAAGTAAACAGAGGTGGAGAAATCCTTAAAGTGCACGTAAGGAATAAGGGAGTTCCCCACAGCAAAATGGATCTGGCAGCTGCTGGGAGTCCCTTAGCCTCACCATTTACTTACAGGATTAGTTCCTCTGGTTTGCTTTGACCCCAGGCACCAGGCATATTCTATGTCTCCCAACTTTGCAGTAGTCAGCTCCCAAAAATTTCATTCTCTGCTTCAGTTGTTTTGAGTGCTAGGCTTCCCCAAGAGGGCAGAGTGGGGTTTATTTAAAGTCCCCTCTGGGGTGTCAAAATTTATGACTGAAGGCTTGGTTCCCATCCCAAAGCCAATTAATGCCAATTTAATAATGAGAACAGGGTATTGAGAAAAGTTTAAGCGAGATATCAAAGTTCTTAGACCCCAGACATTTCCCTCTGCAGTGGGCATGCTCAATCCAACTACGGGAAGAAAAGAAATCACTGCTTCCGTAATGTTGCTTAACAAAGGGGAGTAAAGTTTATCAAAGTTCTTTAAAGCACAGCTAAGAGAGGTGAAAAGGTGAGAACAGAAAAACTGGCGGTTCTATTGACTTTTGGTCCCTCACAGGAGAAGCATTAGTTTAAAATTTAGCTAAAGTAACTTCCACATATGTAATGCAGGTTGGAACTCGGGACTCTGCATCGGACCAAACAATGCCATCACATTTAACAGAAACACAGATAAAATGACACACAAAGACCATCATGCAGCTCCCGTTTGTTCACAACCCCAAGATCTACAATCTTGTGACTCAGAGAGAATGGAGGGAAGAGGGGGAGGAGTAGAAGGTTTGAGTGATAGGATCCTGGGTGAAGGGGTCGGATTGGAGGCAGGGACCAGGAATGGCTTCAAGGAAAGAGGCATGGAATGGCTTTGTCCCATAATGAGAGTTTCTCAAACAGAGGCAAGGACAATACAAACGTGACACAAACATGTACACACAGTTAACATTTAACACGGGTTCAGAAGTAAAGATTAGAACCTAGTAACTGTCAAAACCTGATGGGTTAGACCACAAAGACAGACAGTGAATTCAACCTGAGAGAAAAAAGTAGTCAGCAAGATATGATGGGTTGCCAGCAGAGTCACCTAATGTGGGCTCATTTGTCCCTCCTCACCTAATGAGAGCACATCCGTCACTCCCCGAGTCCTCCAAGGCATCCCTTGCAAGGACATGGCCTGTGGCTTTAGGACACGTTTGTCCACCACTGACAGGGGGAACTTACATTCTCCGCTGGAAGCCACTCTGCCAACTCAAACCAAAAACGGAAAAATGGAACCTGAACAAAAAGCTCTGAGTTATCACAAGGAAAAATGAAAAGAAGCGCCTTACTTACCTCCAGAGGGGTCTGTTGGTGTGTCCTTGTCCTATGCTGCGTGATTCCTGGCCAACGCACCAAATGTAAGGGTCCGGTGAACGTCGGAGGAAGAGACCACCAAGAGAACGTGGCTCATGCAACAGAAAAAGGCGTTCATTGAGGATCCAATCCAGCATGCTGGGGCTACGTGCTCACTCAAGAAGGGAGAGCAGCCCAGAGCCCCGAGCAGGGGTTGAGCAGTGCTTAAGTACACTTTTTGGGGAGGGCGGGACTTTACATATATCACAGTCTCCTTTAAGAAATCAACATACACCGCAGAAAAATCAAACAACAATTCCTAAACATGATTAGTTCATTCATTGGCAGGAACAGGTCAGGCGGGAGTGATAGGTGAGTTCTAAAGCGAGGTACACATTCAAACAGATTGGTTTAGGCCTTGCGATGCCTATGTGCCAGGCCACACAGGGTCCTAGGTTATTAAACAACCAGGCGGTCAGGGGGAATATTTACTGGGCAGTCCGGAATTCTACTACAAGCTACAGGAATTTCAGGTTTTGCATGTAGCATAGGAACTTAACAATACCTGGTCCTTTACATTTTAACTCAGGCCTTGCAGCTTAGAAACTTTACAAAACCCGGTCTTTTACACTTCAACTTTTACACTTTAATTTCAATTTATTTTACCCTTTCAGATCACTCCTGGTGCACAAGAAGGGTGTCCAAGCCACCCTGAATTTAGGCAAATGAGTGGCAAGGGAGCTTATTTGGGACACTGTCTTGGGCTGTGCCCCTCATGGAAACCTCCAGCCAGATGTTATGATGAGTGCCTTTATAGAAGAAGAGGAGGGCCATGTGAGAGTGTTTTGGTATTAATTGTGGTCATTTGTGTGACGGTTGGAAGAGATGACTGGGTCCACCTGGGCTTGAATTCTTGTGTGATTCCCCTTAGAGACTGACTTCTGGAACTGAACTCAAAGAAGTATTGCCATGAATTGTGGTGATATTTTAAGAGGTCAAGCATGAGAGTCGCCCTTGGAAACTAAGACCAAGGCCGAGGGTGGCTTTCCACAGAGCACTGGGAATTTCAGCAAAGATATCCCATGATTTTATTCTTAAAGACTTGGTAGCCATAGTTGAGAGTCAAAACACACATGGACCTCACATTGTAGACCTCAATGGGCCTGGCTATATCTAACCTTTTGGTCACTCTTTGGGAAGCCTTGCCTAGCCTATGAGAGTTCTCCAGAGTTTCATTGAAATGAGCTTCCTCAACATTTAATGGTTCTTGAAACCCACAGTGCATACAAACACAATAGAAATACAAGCAGTTCAGAAGAGGCATGGTGTATAGTTGGACTTGCCTTTTGCATTATGTAGGGTAGGTGTTATAAATCTAGTTAATTTTTAATTGAAATAGTTCTCCTTGTGTTTTTAAAGTTAATAAATATGTGAATTCCTGTATCCTTTTCTCTGTAGCCTATTCATCACATGTATTTTTATATAAACATATTGAATCCTACCTGGTATCACATATACATTCTTGTGAGGTGGCTGACATGGCAGATACAAATTATGACAAGAGATCACTCCTCCTAAACGCTATTGGATCATAAAATTCAGCCTAAGGGTAACCTTTCCAGTTGAACAACATTATTCATAAATCCATGTTCAGTAAAATTAATATTTTTGGATCTGTGGACGATATATATTTCATCATGAATTTCAATTGGCATATATATTGCCACTTTATAATGTCTGTGTGTGTTTTGCTCTTTGCTTAATTGCTTTGGAAAGAGATGTGTCTGAATCAGCCTCTTGGCCCTGTGTGAGGCTGTGGCTTAGATTCTCAGCACCTGATGGATCTAAAGAAAGATCCTATGGGTGCATCCAAAACCAAAATGGCCAAAAGAGCAGTTATTGTGGATGAAGACTCTCACCTTCCTCTCTAATGGCCCTGACATCCATCAAGTGAAAATAGGGATCCTTTGGGTCAAATGAGTTCTTTAAAGCCCTGCAGAGTTTAGCCCATAGGTGCTTGGGTTTTCACATGAATCCAATTTACATAAAGAATCTAAACCCCACAGTCATTTGGCCTCAAATTGAAGAAGATAAGGGGCATGTGGGAGCATTTTGTTTTGAATTGTGGTAATTTGTTTGGCGCTTGGAACAGATGACTGGGTCCACCTGGGCTTGAACTCTGGTATGATTCTCCTTAGAGACTGAATTCTGGAAGTGACATCAGAGAAGTATTGTCATGAATTGTGTTTGGATTTTACTAGGCCATGCAACCTAGATCTCAGGTATTAATTGTGGTGCAGGGAGATCTAGGTGCAGGGTGGCTTTGCCCAGAGCACTGGGAATCTCAGCCTGGATATCACATGATTTTATTCTGAAATTCTTTAAAGCCACAGTTGAGAGTCAAAACACACATGGACCTCACATTGTAGACCTCAATGGGCCTGACTTCATGTGACCTTTTGGCCACTCTTTGGGAAGACTTGCCTGTGAGTGTTCTCAAGATCTTTCATTGAAATGAGCTTCTTCAACATTTAATGGTTCCTGAATGAATTGAAACCCACAGAGCCTCCAACTTTATCCTCAAAAAATGGCTTGATAAATACCATGAAACTTTTGAAATTCCCATAACCAGGTGGCACTGGAAAACTTTTGGATGTCCTGTTGCTGATCATGAGTGTATCTCACAGTGCCTTGACTGACTGGGTTTCATGAAAATTGTGTAGAACAGTGATGCCAGTATGTTGGAGCCTGTTCATTAGTGGGACTAGAGCATAGGTGTGAAGGTGTGTGATAAAACATGTGTGTTGGGGCATGTGGATCTGCCATTGGCTTCCAATTGCCTTGTGACTGACAGGGTACAGCCAGCAGACCGTTATATGTAAAGGCATCTTGTTATATGGATAGGTTTCTGGGTTATGTTCAGAATCAGGTTGCTATGGACAAAGGGGCAACCTATGTGGGACAGAATCCTGGTTGGTGCATTCTCATGCAGACTGTGTCCCTCCACACGTGACAGAACTCCTCCAGCACTGTGTCCCAGTTGAACTCCTTGTATTTCATGAAGCAAATACCAAACTCCCAGTGCACCAAGGAGTAACACCACGAAAATTGGAGCATGACCAAATGGCTTCACAGTCAACCCGGGGAGACACTTACACCCCAGTGGCCATAGTTTAACTACAAAAAGAGTATTCAGCACCGCTGCCTCATTTTCATTGGAAAATTAGAAACAATGTCCTTCAGGTCACATATTTGCACACCCAGATTTGATGGTCACACAACAAAGGAAGCTAAAGCTCCTGACAACAACATGTATTTTAAGAGCCCAACTTCAGAGAGTTTCTCAAGAAGTCTTTACACAAGCAGAGCTCAATGTTTGTGGAGTGTTTACCCTGTCCCTTACTTTTGGAAACTCCTCTACCACCTACAAGTTTGTGAACTCCTGAGCATTTTTTATTCCTGATATGTATTTACAGATTTTCTAACTTTTCTCCTCTAATTGTATCTTACTTGGAACTAAGGTAATGTCAAGGCGATCTTCTGGATGAGAGTGTGAACATTTTTGTGTAGCACATATTTGCATACCAATTAGAGTCATTTTCCATATTTCCATTCGAAATACTGAATCCTTGACACTAACGCATACCCTAATAGACTCTGACTACTACTCCTAATATGATGGAGAAAAATAACACAAACAGAATAGGAATACAAGCAGTTCAGAGGAATCATAGTGTATAGTTGGACTTGTTTTTTGCATGATTAATTGTAGGTGTTATAAATCTAGTCAATTTTTAATTGAAATAGTTCTCCATGTGTTTTTAATGTTAACAAATATGTGAATACGTATCTCCCTTTCTCTGTAGCCTATTCAGCACATGTATTTTTAAATGCACATATAGAACACTACCTGGTATCACACCTACATTTTGTGAGGTGGCTAATTTGGCAAATACAATTTGTGAGAAGTGATCACTCCTGTTAAACTCTGTTGGAACTGAAAATTTAACCTAGGGGTGTGTTTCCTAGAAGAACAACATTATACATAAATACATGTTCTAAAAGAAATAATTTTGCATCTGTGGAGGATATATATTTCATGATAAATTTGATTGCTAATTTATTGTCTGTGTGTGTTTTTTTGTATATATATATATATATATATATATATATATATATATATAAATATACATACACTCTCCAGATTTTTCAAAATATGAAATATATGTGTCTTATATACACTCCCTAAATTCATTCATGTTCATGTATATGGATTTATAATCAACTTTTCACAAGATCATTCTCAGAAATATTCATCCACCTGAAATACATATTGTTTCCAGTACTGAAAACTAACTTCAGTTAATGTTGCATACAAATACTAATAATTCTACAGTAACTGACGCAGTTTAACATCAATGCAAGTACATTCCTATGTGACATGATGTGTATTTTGAAATTCATTTTAATTCAACACTGGTACATTACTATTTCTTCAATTTATGCACATCATAGGATATATATTTCATCCACAAGTTAGCAAACTTATAGGCATTTGTTTCACTTTCAATCACTTCCTGCTTCAGAACACATGGATTCTTTCAGGTTTCTTGACTGGTCTTATAATGAGACTTCTTTCGAAATATATTATTTTTGATTTTTTTTATCACTTTTGAAGCAAAACTGACACTCACTTCATGATAAACCATAACTATAATATCACCACTAGATGTATAACTGGTTGGAATGAATGATTTTATAACAATATAGTATTTTTTATATATTCTCTTATATCAGTTTATTCCATTATTTAAAGTGGAACCAGTTATATTATTTATTCACTATATTGTCTATTCATGCATTATCTCTATATTCATAGACACAGGGTACACCTCTTAGTACCCCCAATACTAATTTATTAGTCTTCTAAATATTGCTCCCAGAAATGGTGGAAGAAATACTCATGTCACCTGATCTACATATGCATGTTATCATAGTAATATTCTGGACACAAAATGCAAAAGTCACACGTATGATTGTACCAAAGCCTAAATGGAAACTGAGCATGGATTACTAAAAACATCCATATCCAGGTTGCCTAATGCTCTCAAATGTCAATCCTATTGGTGACCACATTTTTGTTTCTTCCTAAGATTATATATTCAACCTCAAAACTATTGGAAATGTCTAGTTTTTTCACTCACTTTATACTTTGCCTGATTTCCTAATGTCTCTATTGATATCTACTTTCCTACATATTTTTTCCAGTTCAACATTGTGACTGACCCTTCACATGTGCTGACATTGACATTCACTCTCTAACCGAAACCCTATTGCTAATGAACTTTGGTCCAAATCCTATACTCTATCTTCTTCCGAAACGTACTGACTATCTTCCTGATCCTATCGAATATCCCTTTTTGAGTGGATGTACTCTACTACATTCAATCATCTGAGGTACAAGGTCCTATGCCATTGTATATCGATTTTTCTGAAACATGTATGCAGAACATAATTCAAAGCTACGTGTCCCAATCTATTGCCAAATGCACTTCTGAGCTTCAAATCTTACCTAGATTTCTGTTTTCATACTTATATTTAACCACTATATTTCTATATATTGCAGGTTCCCAATAACCTTATTCATCCCGCAGAATGATTCCTAACCCAAATCGAACGTGTTATTAACCCTAACCATACACTGTTGCCTCAATCTAACATTACAAAAGAGCAGGGACAGGGCTATTCTTTCAATTAGGGATGTAGGTTATCTTCCAACTGCTGAGAACCTCAAAGTTCGATGCAGAAATGATCCCTGGAGAAGATGTAGGCAGCTATGAAGGACCTGCATGAGCAAAAGCCATCTTCCATGGCAAACAACCTGGACAGGATGAAGGGATGTGTATGCATCAGACTCTCTCTTCTTAATGTAGAGAAGATGAACCTAACCAGGCCTGCGTGTAGAGCTGTTCCATGGTGTCTATTTTGATATACCATTCTAACTAGTCAAATTGTCACAGGAAGTAGGGGCACCCTCCAACTCATGGAACCATTGGAAGCAAGTCTTAGGACAAAGTTGTTGCCAAGGCAGTGACCTCATTCAGTTGCAAAGAAAGTGACATACCTCATTTCCTTGGTGATGGAACTCTCTGAAATTGGGATGCAAGAAGCCAGGCACCAAGAGCCAGTCCCAGTCCCAGTCCCAGTGGGCTCACTTGTTTGGATTTACCAAGTACAGAGTCAGACCTTCTTGGTACCTACTGATGTGAGGATGGCCAAATGCCAGTAGAGCTCTGAAGAGGGGCCTTTCTTGAGACAGCAGGTTGTGGCTAACAGCAGGCTCCTCGCAGAATAACAGAGTTGGCCAAGGAGACAAGATCTGAGACCAGACAGGCCATTTCGAGTGGAACATAGTATGGCCCACCAGTCAGAGGACACTCCAGATAGTTAAAGACCTATTTTTGGGTAGGAGGTGCCTTTTTGGTTGTGGGTGTGAGTTTGCGGTTTTGTTTCATGTTCTGAGAATAGGTAGGAAAGGTGGTTGGTTTGGTTTGGAGTCGACTGTTTCTAGTAAGTCTATAGACAAGGCGAATGTTTCTATGTCTGTGTAGCCACTGTGTCCGTGGTTTTAGACATTAGAAACGAGAATGCATCAATGGAGGTGTCCTGTCTAGTAGAAAGCTTCACAGCATTCATCCTGCACAATTGATTAATGGACTGTTGCTTGCCTTATGGATGGGAAACACCTACTAACTTCCTAAGTTGCTGTTTTCTTCCTGAATTCTGGCTACTCTCCAGAATAGTATCATGGTTTATTGTCCAAGATATGTACCACCTCCAAACTCTGTGACATGGCCATGTCCTTGATAGCTGAAGGGAATGGGAACATCTCAGAAAACTCAGATATCAGTGTGACCAGTAAAGTCTCAGTGGAGAAACCCTGCTTGGCTCCATTTGCTTATCTATGTTTCTGTTGCCTTGAATGTCAGGAAGGTCTTTGCCTCAGGCCACCCCTTTGTGAAGCATGAAGAAACAGTTTTCAAATGGAAATGAATGGGCATCACCTGTGGCTCTTTGCTTAATTGCTCTGGAAAGGGATGTGTCTTAGTCAGACACTAGGCCCTGTTTGAGGCTGTGGCTAAGATTCTCAGCTCCTGATAGATCTAAAGAAGATCCCATGTGTGCATCCAAAACCAAAATGGCAAAAAATCTGTCATTGTGGATGAAGTCTCTTGCCTTCTTCTGTTTGGTTCCTGACCTCCATCAAGTGAGAATAGGGATCCTTTGGATCAAATGAGTTCTTCAAAGTCCTGCAGAACTGCTTGGGTTGTCTCATGATGCCAAATCACATAAAGAATCTATACCTGACAGTAAGTAGGCCTCAAATTGGAGAAGCAGAGCAGTATTTATGGCAGGCCGAGAGCAGTTGTGTGCAGGTGTGTGACAATACATCTGTGGTGGGGTCATGTGGATCTTACATTGGCTTCCAAATGGCTTGTGACTGACATGGTGCAGCTAGCAGAACTTTGTATGTAAAGGCATCATGTTACATGGAGAGTTTTCAGGGCAATGTTCAGAATCAAGTTCCTATGGTAAAGGGGGCAAGCAATGGGGGATAGAAGCGTGGTTGGTGCATTCTCCTGCAGACCCTGACACACCATACGTTACCGGACTCCCTCCAGCATTGTGTCCCAGTTTAACTCCTTGTATGTCATGAACCAAATACAAAACACCCACTGCAGCAGCAAGAAACACCACGAAAAGTGGAGGATGACCAAATGATTTCAAAGTCCAGACGGGGAGACACTTATCCCCCATTGGCCACAGTTTAGTTACAAAGAGTGAATTCAGCACTGCTGCCTCATGTTCATTGGACAATAAGAATTCATGTCCTCCAGGTCACAAAAATGCAGACCCAAGTTTGATGGTTTCACTACAAAGGAAGCTAAAGCTTCTGAAAACAACATATATTTCAAGTACCCAACCTCATTGTCAGTATCTCCAGAAGTGTTTAGGCCAGCAGAGATCCATGTTTGTGGAGTTTTACCCTGTCCCTAAGGTTTGGAAACGTCTCTTCCACCTCAAAGGTTGTGAACTACTGAGCATTTTCCATTCTACGTATGTATTCACAGATTTTCTAACTCTTCTCCTCTAATTGTTTCTTACATGGAGCGTGGTTATTTCAAGCCATTGTTCTGAATGAAAGTGGGAATTTTTTGTGTGTAGCACGTATTTGCATACACATTGGATTCATTTTCCAATTTTCCATTCGAAATACTGAATCCCTGACACGAACCCATACCCTACTAGACTCTGACTACTAATTCTAATATCATGCAGAAAAGTAACACAAACAGAATTGAAATACAAGCAGTTCAGAGGAGGCATGGTGTATAATTGATCTTGCCTTTTGCATGATAAATGTCAGGTGTTATAAATCCAGTCTATTTTTAATTGAAATAGATCTCCATGTGTTTTTAAAGTTAACAAATATGTGAATTCCTGTCTTCCTTTGTCTGTAGCCTATTCAGCACATGTATTTTTATATGCACATATCAAATCCTACCTGGTGTCACACCTACATTCTTGTGAGGTGACTGACTTGGGAGATACAATTTGTGAGAAGACATCACTCCTCCTAAACGCTGTTGGAACTGATAATTCAAATAATGGGTGAGCTTCCTAGTAGAAAAACATTATACATAAATCCCTGTTAAGAAAATTGAATATTTTTGGATCTGTGATTGATGTATATTTCATAGTGAATTTAGATTTGCATATATGTTGCTACATTTTAATATCTGTATGTGTCTGTGTGTGTATACAAACACACACACACACACACACTCTCTCTCCAGATTTTTCAAAATATGAAATATATGTATCTTATTTACACTCCCTAAATTCATTTATGTTCAAGTATGTGGATTTATAATCAACTTTTCACAAGATTTTTCTCAGAAATATTTATCCACCTGAAATACATATTTGTTTCCTAGTACTGAAAACTAACTTCAGTGAATGGTACATACAAATCCTGTTGATAGCCACAGCCAAGGGTCTCCAGTAAATACCATATGTACTACTGCACAACCTAAGGCAGGCATGGTCCCTAAGCCACATGCTCGTTGTTTAAACAGAGAGGGGGAGATGTTGAGAGCCACAGCCAAAGGGGCCCCAGGAAACCTCCAGCTGCCAGCAAACTTCCAGCTGCCGGCTGATGATTGGCTCCACAGCGGCCCCAGCAACATCTAGCTGATTGGCTCCTCTGTGTTGATGCTCAATGGGATGTTTCCCTGCCCTTTCAGACAACGGAGCTGCTCATTGGTGGACTTTTTTGGCTCCGCCCATGTGACCCAGCCAATTGGCCTCAAAAGGAGGAGGCTTGTGGTTGAGGGAGAGGCTTGTGGGAAGACTGTGGTGGCAGTTGGGCTCTGAGGGTTTTTCCTGAGAAGCTGTTTTGTTTGGCTTGTGTGGTTCTAAAAATAAAGTTTGTTTCTTTTGACAATTGGCTCCTGAATTGTGCCCAGCCAGACTGATGATAATCATGTAAAATGTTGATTTTAAATCGCATACATGAACTTGAATGAATTTAGGGAGTGTATAATAAGACACATATATTTCATATTTTGGAAAATCTGGAAAATCTGGTATATATATATATATATATATATATATATATATATATACACACACACACACACACACACAACAATAAAATGTAGCAATATATATGCCAATCGAAATTTATCATGAAATATATATCATCCACATATCTAAAAATATTCATTTTACTGAACATGGATTTATGTATGATGTTGTTCGCTAGGAAGCTCACCCATAGTTTGAATTTTCAGTTCCATCAGTATTTAGGGGAAGTGATCTATTCTCATAATTTGTATATTCCAAAGTTAGTGAGATCACAAGAATTTACGTGTGTTACCAGGTAGGAGTCTATATATGCATAAAAATATACATGTTCTAAAGAGGCTACAGAGAAAAGGAGACAGGAATTTACATATGTGTTAACTTTGAAAACTCATGGAGAAATATTACAATGAAAAGTTGACTAGATTTATAACACATATCCTTGATAAAGGAAAAGGAAAATCCAAGTATACACCATGCCTCCTACAAAAGGCCTGTATTTCTATTCTGTTAGGTTTCTTTTTCTCCATCATTTTAGGATAGTAGTCATAGTCTAGTAGGGTATGGGTTAGTGTCAGAAATTCAGTATTGCAAATGGAAAATAGGATAATGTATCCAATGTGTATGCAAATATGTGCTACACAATAATCTTCCCACTCTCACCTAGAACAATGCCTTGACATTACCTTTGCCCCAAGTGAGACACAATTAGAGAAGAAGAGTTAGAAAATCTGTGAATACATATCTGGAATGGAAAATTCTCAGGAGTTCTCAACCTGGGAGCAGGTAGAGGAGTTTCCAGAAGTAAGGGATTGGGTAAACACTCCACAACCATGGAGCTCTGCTGGAAAAAAGACTTCTGGAGAATCTGCCTCTGAGGTGTGGCACTTGAAATATATATTGTTGTCAGGAGCTTTGTCTTCATTTGTAGTGAAACCATCAAAGCTGGGTCTGAATCTATGTGACTTGGAGAACATGGTTTCTTATTTTCCAATGAACCTGAGGCAGCAGTGCTGAATTCTCTCTTTGTAGGTAAACAGAGTCCAGTGGGCCAAAGTGTCTAACCATGTGGACTGTGAAGCCATTTAGTCATCCTCCAATTTTCATGGTGTTTCTTGGTGCTGAACTGGGAGTTTGGTATTTGCTTCAAGAAATACAAGGAGTTCAACTGGGACACAGTGTTGGAGGGAGTTCTGTGACATGTGCTGGGTCAGAGTCTCCAGGAGAACTCACTAACCCGGCTTCTATCCCACATAGCTTGCCCCCTTGACCATAGGAACCTGATTCTGAACATTTCCCTGAAACCTCTCCATATAACAAGATGCCTTTGCATATAAGGGTCTGCTGGGTGCACCATGTTAGCTAAAAGCCATTTGGAAGTCAATGGCAGATCCACATGGCACCACCATAAATATTTTATCACACACCTGCACACCACAACTCTGGGCCAACTACTCCGCAGTCTCCATCTAACCGGCATCTCTGTTCTACACCACTTTCATTATACCCAATCAATCAAGGCACTGTCTGGTACACTAATGATCAGCAACAGGACATCAAAGGTTCTCCAGTGCCACCTCATCATGCGAATTTCAAAAATTTCATGGTATTTATCTAGCCATTTTACAAGGATGAAGTTGGAGGCATTGTGGGTTTCAATTCTTTCAGGAATCATTCAATGTTGAGGAAGCTCATTTCAATGAAAGTTCTGGAGAACTCTCACAGGCAAGGCTTTCCAAAGAGTGGCCAAATAGTCACATGAAGCCAGGCCAATTGAGGTCTACAATGTGAGGTCCATGTGTGTTTTGACTCTCAACTATGTCTGGCAAGTATTTCAAAATAACATCATATGATATTCTGTCTGAGATTCCCAGTGCTCTGTGGAAAGCCACCCCGGGCCTAGATCTCAGTTTCAAAGGGCGACTTTCATGGGTGGCCGCCTAAAATCCCAACACAAATCATGGCAATACTTCTCTGAGGTCAGTTCCAGAACTCAGTCTCTAAGAGGAATCACACCAGAGTTCAAGCCCTGGTGGACCCAGTCATCTTTTCCTACTGCCACATAAATGACCACAATGAAAACCAAAACACTCCCAAATGGCCCTCATCTTCTTCCATATAGACACTCATCATAACCTCTGGCTTGACGTTTCCTTGAGGGGCACAGCCCAAGACAGTGTCCAAAATAATCTCCCTTTCCTCTCATTTGCCTAAAGTCAGGGTGGCCTGGACACCCATTCTGTGAACCATGAGTGATCAAATAACCCTGACTTTAATACTGCTCTGCTTCTCCAATTTGAGGCCTACTGTCTGTGGAGTATAGATTCTTGATGTGAATTGGAGTAATGAAAAAACCCAATAACCCATTGGCTACACTCTGCAGGGTTTTGAAGAACTCATTTGACCCAATAAATTCCTATTCTCATTTTATGGAGGTCAGGAACCTTACAGAGGAAAGTGAGAGACTTCATCCTCAATGACTGCTTTTTGGGCCACTTTGGTTTTTGATGTGCCTTCTGGAATGTTACATATTTTTTTTTTTGGTTTTAGTGCCTTCTGGAATATTACATAATTTTTTTCTTTAGACATTATTGCCAGAGTTCCTATCTTCATCCCAGTGCAGGTGAAATCAAAGATAATACCAATCTACAGCTTCTGTAATAGCCATCCCTGTACTGCTTGCAGAACTTGCCTGGACACATTGTGAACTCACCTAAATGCATTGTGAACTATCTGTTGGTGCAGCGACTTGTGGTAGTGTTGGGGTATATTTGCTGATGATGTCATCGGTGGTACAATTTTTCCAAAAGGAGCCATCAATTGGCTTGGTGTATCTTCCTCCCTTCTGCGTGTCATGATCGTCCAGCTAAAATTTGGGGGGCCAACAGAGGTGAGGCAAAGAACCTCACCCACCCCCGCTGGTACAAAGACCTCTCCACATGTGTGGCTCTATACTGGACGGGTAGTCAGTGACGGGTAAGATCCAATTGCAATGGTACCAACTTAACGGGTAAAGACCATATGTACTATTGGACAACCTAAGGCAGGCACGGTCCCTAAGCCACATGCGTGTTGTTTAAACAGAGAGGCGAAGATGTTGAGAGCCACAGCCGAAGGGGCCCCAGCAAAATTCCTGCTGCCAGCAAACTTCCAGCTGCTGGCTGATGATTGGCTCACAGCGGCCCCAGCAACACCTAGCTGATTGGCTCCTCTGCGGTGATGCTCAATGGGCTGTTTCCCTGCCCTTTTAGACCACAAAACTGCTCATTGGGGGACTTTTTTTGACTCCGCCCACATGACCCAGCCAATCGCCCTCAAGAGCAGGAGTATTGTGGGAGGCGGAGAGAGGCTCCTGTGGGAGGGAGAGGTTTTGGGAAGCCAGTGGTGGCAGTTGGGGCTCTGAAGGTTTTTTCCTGAGAGGCTGTTTTGTTTGGCATGTGTGGTTCTAAAAATAAAGTTAGTTTCTTTTGACAAGTGGCTGCTGATTGTGCCCAGCAAGACTGCGGCATTATCCTAATATTTCTACAATAACTGACCCAGTTTAACATCAATGCAAGTAGATTCCTGTGGGAGAGGACATGATGTGTATTTTGACGTTCATTTTTATGTAACAGTGGTACATTACTATTTCTTCAGTTTACGCACATCATAGTATATATATTTGATCCACAAGTTCACAAATTTATAGGCATTTGTTTCACTTTCAATCACTTTCTGCTTCAAAACACATGTATTCCTCCAGGTTTCTTGACTGGTCTTTTCATGAGACTTCTTTCCAAACACATTATTTCCGATTTCCATAATCACTTTTGAAGCAAAACTCACACATTCTTCATGAAAAACCATAATGCTGATATAACCATTATATATATTACTGGTTGGAATGAAGGATTGTATATCAATGTAAGATTTTCTGTATATTTTCAGATATCAATTCAATCCATTATTTAAAGTTAGAACCAGTTATAATATTTCTTTACAGTATGGTCTATTCATGCATTATCTCTATAATTATAGACACAGTGTACACCATTTTTACCTCCAAAAATAATTGATACGTCTTCAAAATATTGCTCTCAGAAATGGTGGAAGAAATACTCATGTCACCTGATCTACATATACATTTTACCACAGTAATATTCTGCACACAGAAAGAAGAGGTCAAACTTATGTTTGTACCAAAGCCTAAATGAAAAGTGAGCATGGATTACGGAAAACATCCATGTCCATATTGCCTAATGCTCTCAAAAGTTCATCCTATTGGTGACTACATGTTTGTTTCTTCCTAAGATTATATATTCAAACTCAACCCTGTTGAAAATGTATAATTCTATCACTCACTTTATACTTTGCCTGATATCCTAATGTCAATTGATATCTGCATTCCTACTTTTTTCCCCAGTTCATCCTTTTGACAGACTCTCCACATGTGCTGACAATTACATTCACTCTCTATCCGAAACCCTATTGCTAAAGATCTTTTCATCCAAATCTTATACTCACTCTTCTTTCAAAACCTACCAACAATCTTACTAATCCTACAAATTATTTCTTTTTGACTGGATGTTCTCTTCAACATTCAATCAACCAAGGTACAAGGAATTATGCCATTGTATATTGATTTATCTGAGACATCTGTGCAGAATATAATTCAAAGCTAAGAATCCCAGCCAAGGGTCCAATGCAATTCTGGGCTTCAAATATTACCTAGATGTCTGTTTTCATACTTATATTTCACTTATATTCTTATAAATATTGCACGTTCCCAATACCATAATTCATCCCGCAGAATGATTCCTAACCCAAATGGAACATGTTATTAACCCTGACCATACACTGTTCTCTCAATCTATCTTTACTGAAGAGCAGGGACAGAGTTGGTCTTTCAATACAGAAATTAGGGGATCTTCCACTTGCTGAGAACCTCCAAGGTCATTAAAGGAATGATCCCTGGATTAAATGTAGGCAGCTATGAATGACGTCAGAGAGCAAAAGTTATCTTCCATGACAAACAACCTGGTTAGCATGAAGGGATGTGTCTGAATCAACATTTCTTTTCTTAATGTATAGAAGATGGACCAAACCAGGCCTATCTGGAGAGCTTTTTTTGGGTGCCTATGGTTGATATACCATGCAAACTTGTGAAAGTTTCACTGGAAGAAGGGGCAGCCTCCAACTCATTGGACTTTGGAAGCAACTGTTAGGACAAATTGGTTGACAAGGCAGTAACCTAATTCAGTTCCTGAAGGAAGTGACCTACGTCACTTCCTTGGTGAAGGAATTCTCTGAATTTGGGATCCATGAAGACAGGTACCCAGAGCCAGTCTCAGTCCCAGTCCCAGTGGGCTCACTTGTTCAGTTTTACCAAGGACAGGGTCAGTCTTTCTTGGTACCTACCTATGTGAGGATGGCCAAAGGCCAGAAGAGCTCTGAAGAGGGACCTTTTCTGAGAAAGCAGGTAGTGGCTCACCGCTGGCTCCTGACAACTTCACAAAGTTGGCCAAAGAGACCAGATCTGAGTCAGGACAGGACATTTCGGGAGAACATTTTATGGCCCACCAGTCAGAGGACACTCTGGATAGTCACAGACCTACTTGGGGGAAGGAGGTGCCTTTGTGGGAGTGGTTGTGGTTTTGTGGTTTTGTCACATGTTCTGAGAATAGGTAGGAAATGTGGTTTGTTTGGTTTGGATTGGACTGTTTCTAGTAAGTTGTTTGACATGTAAGTGTTTCTATGTCTGTGTATCCCACTGTGTCTGTGGTTGTAGACATTAGAAAAGAGAATGAATTAATGGATGTGTCCTGTCTAGTAGAAAGCTTCCCAGCATTCATCCTGCCCAATTGATTAATGGACTGCGGCTTGCCTTCTGGATGGGCAAAACCT
This sequence comes from Callospermophilus lateralis, assembly GCF_048772815.1. Classification (NCBI taxonomy): domain Eukaryota; kingdom Metazoa; phylum Chordata; class Mammalia; order Rodentia; family Sciuridae; genus Callospermophilus; species Callospermophilus lateralis. The sequence continues at coordinate 20,123 of NW_027512659.1, read as the reverse complement.
TCTATCTTCCTAAGATCCTGTTTTCTTCCTGAATTCTGGCCACTCTCCAGAATAGGCTCATGGTTTTGTGTCCAAGATATATACCACCTCCAAGCTCTGTGACATGGCCATGTACTTGATAGCTGAAGTGAATGTCAAGCATCTCAGAAAACTCAGATATCAGTGTGACCAGGAAAGTCTCAGTGGAGAAACCCTGCTTTGTGTCTTTTGCTTACCTGTTCTTCTGTTGCCCTAAATGTCAGGAAGGTCTTTGCCTCTGGCCACCCCTTTGTGAAGCCTGAAGAAAACAGTTTTCAAATGAAAATGAATGGGCATCACCTGTGGCTCTTTGCTTAATTGCTTTGTAAAAGGATGTGTCTGAATCAGCCTCTTGGTTCTGTGTGAGGTTGTGGCTTAGATTCTCAGCACCTGATGCATCAAAAGATAGATTCCATGTGTGCATTCAAAACAGAAATGGCAAATGAGTCTCTTGCCTTCCTCTATTAGATTCCTGACCTTCATCAAGTAAGAATCAGGATCCTTTAGTTCAAAAGAGTTCTTTGAACCCCTGCAGAAGTGCTTGGGTTTTCTGATGACTCCAAATCACATAAAGAATCTATACCTGACAGTCAGTAGGCCTCAAATTGGAAAAGCATGACAGTATTAACGCCATGCCTATTTGATCAGTTCTGGTTCACAGGAAGGGTGTGTAGGCCACCCTGACTTTCGGCAAATGAGGGGAAAGGGAGCTTATTTTGGACAGTGTCTTGGTCTGCGCCCCTCATGGAAACTTCTAGCCAGAGGTTATGATTAGTGTCTATATGGAAGAACATGAGGGCCATGTGAGAGTGTTTTGGTTTTCATTGTTGTCATTTGTGTGGCGGTGGGAAAAGATGACTGCGTCCACCTGGGTTTCAACTCTTGTAGGATTCCCCTTGGAGACTGAGTTCTGAAACTGACCTTAGAGAAGTATTGCCATGAATTGTGTTGGAATTTTCGGAGGCCACGCATGAGAGTCACCCTTGGAAACTGAGATCTAGGCCCAGGGTGGCTTTCCACAGAGCACTGGGAATCTCAGCGAGGATATCACTTGATTATATTCTGAAAGACTTGGCAGCAATAGTTGAGAGTCAAAACACACATGGACCTCACATTGTAGACCTCAATGTGGCTGGCTTTATGTGACCTTGGGCCACTCTTTCAGAAGACTTGCCTGTGAGAGTTCTCTAGAGCTTCCATTGAAATGAGATTCCTCAATATTTAATGGTTCCTGAATGAATTGAAACCCACAGTAACTCCAACTTCATCCTTGAAAAATGGCTAGAAAATACCAGGAAATTTTTGAAATTTCCATGACCAGCTGGCACTGGAAAACCATTTGATGTCCTGTTGCTTATCATGAGTATACAAGACAGTGCCTGGTTTGACTGAGTTTCATGATAATGGTGTAGAAAAGATATGCCAGTAAGTTGGAGCCTGCTGAGTAGTGGGCCAAGAGCAGTAGAGTGTAGGTGTGTGAAAAAACATCTGTGGTGGGGCCACGTGGATCTGCCATTGGCTTATAAATGGTTTGTGACTGACATGGTGCAGCTAGCAGACCTTTGGATGTAAAGGCATCTTGTTGTATGGAGAGGTTTCAGGGCAATGTTCAGAATCATGTTGCTATGGTCAAGGGGGCAACTATGTGTGATAGAAGCCTTCTTGGTACATTCTCCTGCCGATCCTGACCACCACACATGACAGAACTCCCTGCAGCACTGTATCACAGTTAAACTCCTTTATTTCATAAAGTAAATACCAAACTTTCAGTGCAGCATCAAATAACATGATTAAATGTGAAGGATGATCAAATGGCTTCACAGTCCACATGGGGAGACACTTAGCCCCCAGTAGCCCCAGTTTGCCTACAAAGAGAGAATTCAGTACTGCTGCCTCGTGTTCATAGGAAAATAAAAAAAAAACATGTCGTCCAGGTCACATAGATGCAGACTCAGCTTTGATGGTCTCACTACAAAGGAAGCTAAAGCTCCTGACAACAACATATATTTCAAGTGCCCAACCTCAGAGGCATTTTCTCAAGAAGTCTTAAGGCCGACACAGCTCCATGTTTGTGGTATTTACCCTGTCCCTTACTTTTGGAAACTCCTCTACCACCTTCAAGGTTGTGAACTCCTGAGCATTTTCCATTCCAGATATTTATTATGAACTCAAACAACAACAAGTGCTGGCGAGGATGTGGAGAAAAGGGTACACTTGTACATTGCTGGTGGGACTGCAAATTGGTGCAGCCAAATTGGAAAGCAGTATGGAGATTTCTTGTAGAGGTGGGAATGGAACCACCATTTGACCCAGGTATTCCCCTTCTCAGTCTATTCCCTAAAGACCTAAAAAAAATGCTACAGGGACACTGCTACATTGATGTTCATAGCAGCACAATTTACAATAGCAAGACTGTGGAACCAACCTAGATGCACTTCCATAGATTAATGGATAAAAAATGAGGCATTTATACACAATGGAGTATTACTCTGCATTAAAAAATGACAAAATTTTTACAGAGAAATGGATGGCATTAGAGCAGATTATGCTAAGTGAAGCTAGCCAATCCCTAAAACCAAATGCCAAATGTCTTTTTGATATAAAGAGATTAACTAAGAACAGAGTAGGGACGAATAGAATGAGAAGAAAATTAACATTAAACAGGGATGAGAGGAGGAAGGGAAAGGGAGAGAGAAGGGAAATTGCATGGAAATAAAAGGAGACCCTCAGGGTTATACAAAATTACATACAAGAGGAGGTGAGGGAAAGGAAAAAATTATACAAGGGGGAGAAATGAATTACAGTAAAGAGGTAGAGAGAGAAGAGGAGAGGGGAGGTAAGGGGAGGGGGATAGTAGAGGTTAGGAAAGGCAGCAGAATACGACAGACACTAGTATGGCAATATGTAAATCAATGGATGTGTAACTGATGTGATTCTGCAATCTGTTTATGGGGTAAAAATGGGAGTTCATAACCCACTTGAATCACAGTGTGGAATATGATATATCAAGAACTATGTAATGTTTTGAACAAGCATAAATAAAAATTAAAAAAAAGAAAACTAACTTTGGTGAATGGTGCAAAGAAATCCTAATATTTCTACAGTAACTGACACAGTTTAACATCAATGCGAGAAGATTCCTGTGGGACATGATGTGTATTTTGATGTTCATTTTTATTCAGCACTGGTACATTACTATTTCTTCAGTTTATTCACATCATATTATAATATTTCATCCACAAGTAATGAAATTTATCGTCATTTTTTTCAATTTCAATCACTTCCTGCTTCAGAACTCATGAATTCCTCGGTGTTCCTTGACTGGCATTTTCATGAGACTTCTTTCCAAACACATTATTTTCGATTTCCATAATCACATTTGAAGCAAAACTCACACAAACTTCATGATAAATCGTACCCTAATATTAACATTAGGTGTATAACTGGTTGTCATGAATGATTGCATATCAATATAAGATTTCTTATATATTTTCAGATATCAATTCAATCCATTATTTAAAGTGGAACAAGTTGTATTATTTATTGAAATTAAGGTCTATTCATGCATTATCTGTATATTCATAAAAACAGGGTACACCTCTTTTTACCCCCAATGCTAATTTATACGTTTTCAAAATACTGCTCCTAGAAATGGTGGAAGAAAAAATCATGTCATCTGATCTACATATACATTTTATCACAGTAATATTCTGGAAACAAAATGCAAAGGTCCCACTTAGGATTGTACCAAAGCCTAAATGTAAAGTGAACATGGATTACTAACAATATCCATGTCCATGTTGCCTAATGCTCTCAAATGTCAATCCTATTGGTGACCTACATATTTGTTTCTTCCTAAGATTAGATATTCAATCTCAACCTTGTTGAAAATGTCTTATTCTATCACTCACTTTATACTTTGCCTGATTTCCTAATGTCTCTATTGATATCTGCTTTTCTACAAATTTTCCCCAGTTCATCATTGTGTCTGATTTCTTCATATGTGCTGACATTTATATTCACTCACTGCCCGAAAAAAATTGCTAAAGAACTTTTGTTACATATCCTATACTAACTCTACTTGCTAAACATAACGACTATCTTCTTTTTTTTTTTTAATTTTTTTTTATTGGTTGTTCAAAACATTACAAAGCTCATGGCATATCATCTTCCATACATTTGATTCAAATGGGTTATCAGCTCCCATTTTTACCCCAAATACAAGTTGCAGAATCACATCGGTTACACATCCACATTTTTACATAATACCATATTAATAACTGCGACTATCTTCTTAATCCTACCGACAATCCCTTTTGACTGGATGTTCTCTTCAGCATTCAATCATCCAAGGTTCAAGTTCCTCTGCCATTGTATATTGATTTATTTGAGACATGTGTGCAGATAGTAATTCAAAGCTAAATATCCCAATCAATTGCCCAATGCCCTTCTGGGATTCAAATCTTACTTTAATTTCTGTTTTCATACATATGTTTAACCTCGATATTCTTATAAATATCACAGGTTCCCAATACCATTATTAATCCAGCAGAATGATTCCTAACCCAAATCGAACATGAAATTAACCCTAACCATACACTGTTCACTCAATCTAACTTTACAGAAGAGCAGAGACAGATTGTTCTTACAATACAGGAATGTAGGGGATGCTCTACCTGTTAAGAACCTCAAAGGTCCATGCAGAAATGATCCCTGGAGAAGATGTAGGCAGCAATGAAGGACCTGAGAGACAAAAAGTCATTTTCCATGGCAAACAACCTGGTCAGGATGAAGGGTTTTGTCTGAATCAGCCTCTATCTTCTTACTGTAGAGAAGATGGACCAAACCAGGCTTGTGTGGAGAGCTGTTCTCGGGTGCCTAAGGTTGATATACCATTCTAAGTTGTGAAAGTGCCAAAGGAAGTAGGGGCAGCCTCCATCTCATGGGACCCTTGGAAGCAACTGTTAGGACAAAGTGGTTGCCAAGGCTGTGACCTCATTCAGTTCTTAAAGGAAGTGACCTACCTCACTTCCTTGTTGATGGAACTTTCTGAACTTGGGACCAAGGAAACCAAGCACCAGAGCCAGTCCCAGTCCCAGTCCAAGTGGTCTCATTTGTTTGGAATCACCAAGGACAGAGTCAGTCTTCTTGGTACTGACTGATGTGAGGATGGCCAAATGCCAGGAAAGATATGAACACGGGCCTTTCCTGACTAAGCAGGTAGTGGCTCACCGCTGGCTCCTGACTGCTTTACAGAGTTGTACAAGGAGACCAGATCTGAGACAGGACAGACCATTACCGGGGAACATAGTATGGCAAACCTGTCAGAGGACACTCCGGATAATCACAGCCCTACTTGGGGGAAGGAGGTGTCTTTTTGAGTGTGGGTGTGTGGTTTTGTCTCTGTTCTGAGAATAGGTAGGAAAGGAGGTTTCTTTGGTTTGCAGTGAACTGTTTCTAGTAAGTCGTTTTACAAGGTGAGTGTTTCTATGTCTGTGTATCCCACTGTGTCCGTGGTTGTATACATTAGAAAAGAGAATGCATCAATGCATGTGTCCCCAATAGTAGAAAGCTTCCCAGCATTCATCCTGCCCAATTAATGAATGGAGTGTGGTTTCCTTATCGATAGGCAACACCTACTACCTTATTAAGTCCCTGTTTTCTTTCTGAATTCTGACAACTCTTCAGAATAGGCTCTTGGGTTTGTGTCCAAGATATGTACCACCTCCAATCTCTGTCACATGGCCATGTACTGGATATCTGAAGGGAATGGCCAGCATCTCAGAAAACTCAGATATCAGTGTGACCAGGAAAGTCTCAGTGGAGAAACCCTGCTTTGGGCCTTTTGCTAACCTATTGTTCTGTTGCCTTGAATCTCAGGATGTCTTTGCCTCTGGGCACCCCTTTGGGAAGCCTGAGGAAAACATTTTTCAAATGGAAATGAAGGGCATCACCTGTGTCTCTTTGCTTAATTGCTTTGGAAAAAGATGTGTCTGAATCATCCTCTTGGCCCTGTGTGAGGCTGTGGCTTAGATTCTCAGCACCTGATGGATCAAAAGAAAGATCAAATGTGTGCATCCAAAACCAAAATGGCAAATATTCACTCATTGTGAATGAATTCTTTTACCTTCCTCTGTTAGGATCCTGACTTCCATCAAGTGAGAATAGAAATCCTTTCGGCCAAATGAGTTCTTCAAATCTCTGCAGAGGGGCTTGGATTTTCTCATGACTCAAATTCACATAAAGAATCTAAACCACAGAGTCAGAAGGCCTCAAATTGAAAAAGCCAAGCAGTATTAATGGCAGGCCTATTTGATCATTCCTGGTTTACAGGAAGTGTGTCCAGGCCACCTTGATGTTAGACAAATGAGGGGAACAGGACCTTAATTTGGACACTGACTTGGGCTGTGGACCTCATTGAAAACTCCAGCCAGACGTTATAAGGAGTGTCTATATGGAAAAAGATGAGGACCATGTGGGAGTGTTTTGGTTTTAATTGTGGTCATTTGTGTGGCGGTTGGAAGAGATGACTGTTCCACTGGGCTTGAACTCTGGTGTGTTTCCCCTTAGAGACTGAGTTCTTTAACTGACCTCAGAGAAGTATTGCCATGAATTGTGTTGGGATTTTAGGAGGCCACACATGAGAGTCGCCCTTGGAACCTGAGATCTAGGCCCAGGTTGGATTTCCACAGAACATTGGGAATTTCAGCCCGGATATAACATACAATTTTTCTTAAAGACTTGGCAGCCATATTTGAGTTTAAAACACACATGGACCTCATATTGTAGATCTCAATGGGCCTGGCTTCATGTGACATTTTGGCCACCCTTAGGGAAACCTTGCCTGTGAGAGTGCTCCAGAGCTTTCATTGAAATTAGCTTCTTCACCATTTAATGGTTCCTGAATTAATTGAATCCCTCAGAGCCTCAAACTTCATCCGTGAAAAATGGCTAGAAAATTACCATGAAATTTTTGATATTTTCATGATCAGCTGGCACTGGAAATACTTTGGATGTCCTGTTTCTGATCCTGAGTATACCAGACACTGCCTTGATTGACTTTGTTTCATGAAAATGGTGTAGAACAGATATGCCAGTAAGTTGGAGCCTGGTGAGTAGTGGGCCTAGAGCAGTGGTATGCAATTGTGTGATAAAACATCTGTGTTGCGGCCATGTGGATCAGCCATTGGCTTCCAAATGGCTTGTGACTGACATGGTGCAGCCAGCAGACCCATATATGTAAAGGCATCTTGTTATATGGAGAGGATTCACTGCAATGTTCAGAATCATGTTGCTATTCTCAAGGGGGCAATCTACATGGGATAGAACCTTGGTTGGTGCATTCTCCTGAAGACCCTGACTCACCACACCTTAAAGAACTCCCTCCACCACTCTGTCCCATTTTAACTCCTTGTATTTTTTGAAGCAAATACCAAACTCCCAGTGCAGCAGCGAGAAACACCACGAAAAGTGGAGGATGACCAATTGGCTTCACAGTCCACACTGAAAGACACTTAGACCCCAGTGTCCATAGTTTACCTACAAAGAGAGAATTCAGCACTGCTGCCTCATGTTCATTGGATAATAAGAAACCATGTCCTCCAAGTAACATAGATGCAGACCCAGCTTTCATGGTTTCTCTACAAAGGAACTAAATCTCCTCAGAACATCAAATACTTCAAGTGCCCACTCTTAGAGGCAGTTTCTCAAAAAGTATTTAGGCCAGCAGAGCTACATGTTTGTGGAATGTTTACCCTGTCCCTTACTTTTAGAATCTTCTCTACCACCTCCAAAGTTGTAAACTCCAGAGTATTTTCCATTCCAGATATATATTCACAGATTTTCTAACTCTTATCCTCTAATTGTGTCTTACTTGAGGAGAATGTAATGTCAAGGCATTGTTCTGGATGAAAGTGGGAAGATTTTTGTGTAGCACATATTTGCATACACATTGGATTCAATTTCCTATTTTCCATTAGAAATGCTGAATCCCTGAAACTAACATATACCCTATTAGACTCTGACTACTAATCCTAATATGATGGAGAAAAATAACACAAACATAATAGAAATACAAGCAGTTTAGATGAGGTATGTTTTATAGTTGGAGTTGCCTTTTGCATGGTATAGTGTAGCAGTTATAAAGCTAGTCAATTATTTGTTGAAATAGTTCTCGATGCGTTTTTAAAGTTAACAAATAAGTGAATTCCTGTCCCCCTTTCTCTGTAGCCTATTCAGCACACGTATTTTTATATGCACATATAGAATCCTACCTGGTACCACACGTACATTCTTGTGAGGTGGCTGACTTGGCAGATACAAATTGGAAGAAGAGATCACTCCTCCTAAACGCTGCTTGAACTGGTAATTCAAATGTGAGTGAGCTTCCTAGTTGAACAACATTATACATAAATCCATGTTCAGTAAAATGAATATATTTGGATCTGTGGATGATATACATTTCATGGTGAATTTCGTTTGGCATATATATTGCAATTTTTAATGTCTGTCTCTGTGTGTGTATATAAATATATATATAGATACACTCTCAGGAGTATTCAAAATATGAAATATGTGTCTTATTACACACTTCCTAAATTCATTCATATTTATGTTGTGGATTCATAATCAACTTTTCACAAGATTATTCTCAGAAATATTCATCCACCTGAAATACGTATTTGTTTCTTAGTACTGTTTCCACCCCAGATATGCATTCACGGATTTTCAAACTCTTCTACCCTAATTGTGTCTTACTTGAGGTGAAGGTAATGTAAAGGCATTGTTCTGGATGAGAGTGGGAAGATAATTGTGTAGCATATATTTTTATACACATTGGATTCATTTTCCTATATACCATTGAAAATACTGAATCCTGACAATAACCCATACCCTACTATACTCTGTCTACTAATCCAAATGATGGAGAAAAACAACCCAAACAGAATAGAAATACAAGCAGTTCAGAGGAGGCGTGGGGTATAGTTGGACTTGCCTTTTTCATGATAAATGGTAGGTGTTATAAATCTAGTCAATTTTTAATTGAAATAGTTCTCCATGTGTTGTTAAAGTTAACAAATATGTAAATGCCTGTCTGCCTTTCTCTGTAGCCTATTCAGCACATGTATTTTTATATGCTTTATAGAATCCTACCTGGTATCACACGTTCATTTTTGTGAGGTGACTGACTTGGCAGATACAAGTTGTGAGAAGAGATCACTACTCTAAACGCTGTTGGAACTGAAAATTCAAACTATGGGTGAGCTTCCTAGTAGAACAACATTATACATAAATCCTTGTTCAGTAAAATAAATATTTTTGCATCTGTGGATGCTATATATTTTATGATGAACTTCGATTGGCGTATATATTCCTACATTTTAATGTCTGTGTGTGTGTTTTGTGTGTGTGTGTATATATATATATATATATATATATATATATATATATACACACATATATATGTATATACACATATATATAATTATGAATATATATATATATATATATATATATATATATATATATATATACTGTCCTGATTTTTAAAATATGAAATGTATGTATCTTAAATACACTCCCTAAATTCATTCATGTTCAAAAATGTGGATTTATAATAAACTTTTCACAAAATTATTCTCAGAAATATTCATCCTCCTGAAATACACATTTGTTTCATAGTTCTGAAAACTAACTTCAGTAAATGGTGCTTACAAATCCTAATATTTGTACAGTAACTAACCCAGATTAACATCAATCAAGTAGATTCGTATGGGACATGATGTGTATTCTGACGTTTATTTTCATTCAACACTGGTACATTACTATTTCTTCAATTTCTACAAATCATAGGATATATATATTTCATCCACAAGTTCACAAATTTATGCGCATTTGTTTCACAATCACTTCCTGCTTCATAAAACATGTATTCCTCCAGGTTTCTTGACTGGTCTTTTCATGAGACTTCTTTCCAAACACATTATTTTAGATTTCCATAATCACTTTTGAAGCAAAACTCACACACCCTTCATGATAAACCATAACCTTAATGTGGCCATTAGATATATAACTGGTTGGAATGAATGTTTGTATGTCAATATAAGATTTCTTGTATTTTTTCACATATAATTTCAATCCATTATTTAAAGTCGGAACCAGATATATTATTTATTCAAAGTATGGTCTATTCATGCATTATCTCTATATGCACAAAGGGTACACCTCTTTTTACCCCCATTACTAATTTATACGTCTTGAATATGTTGCTGCCAGAAATGGTGGGAAAATAGTCATGTCACCTGATCTACATATACGTTTTATCACAGTAATCTTCTGGACAAAAAAAGCAAAGGTCACACTTAAGATTGTAGCAAAGACTAAATGAAAAGTGAGCATGGATTACTAAACATCCATGTCCAGGTTGCCTAATGCTTTCAAATGTCAATCCTATTGGTCACTACACATTTGTTTCTTTCTAAGATTATATATTCAAACTCAACCCTGTTGAAAATATCTAATCCTATCACTCACTTTATACTTTGCCTGATTTTGTAATGTCTCTATTGATATCAGCTTTCCTAACTATTTTCCCCAGTTCATCATTGTGACTGTCTCTTCACTTGTGCTGACATTAACATTCACTGTCTACCAGAAACCCTATTGCTAAACAACATTTGGTCCAAATCCTATACTCACTCTTCTTTCTAAACCTACCGAGAATCTTCCGAATCCTACCAACTATCCCTTTTGACTGGAAGTTCTCTTCTACATTTAATCATCCATGGTACAAGGACCTAAGCCATTGTATATCGATTTACCTGACACATCAGTGCAGAACATAATTCTAAGCTACGTATCCCAGTCAAGGGCCCAATGCCCTTTTGGGCTTCAAATCTTAGCTAGATTTCTGTTTTCATACTTATAATTCACCTATATATTCTTGTAAATATCGCAGTTTCCCAATACCATTATTCATCCCGCAAAAAGATTCCTAATCCAAATCGAACCTGTTAGTTAACCTAACCATACACTGTTCAGTCAATTTAAATTTACAGAAGAGCAGGGATAGAGTTGTTCTTATAATACAGGAATATAGGGGATCTTCCACATGTTGAGAAACTCAAAGGTCCATGCAGAAATGATTCCTGGAGAAGTTGTAAGCAGCTATGGAGGACCTAAGAGAGCAAAATTCATCCTCCATGGCAAACAACCTGGTCAGGATGAAGGGTTGTGTCTGAAACAGCTTCTCTCTTCTTAATGTCGAGAAGATGGACCAAACCAGGCCTGTGTGGAGAGCTGTTCCCAGGTGCCAATGGTTGATATACCATTCTAACTTGTGAAAGTGTCACAGGAGGTAGGGGCAGCCACCATCTCATGGGACCCTTGAAAGCAATTGTTAGGACAAAGTGGTTGCCACGGCAGTAACCTCATTCAGTTCCTGAATGAGGTGACCTACCTCTCTTCCTTGATGACGGATCTCTCTGAACTTGGGATCCAGGAAGCCAGGCACCCAGAGTCAGTCCCAGTTTCTTGCCCAGTGGGCTCAGTTGTTTGGAATAACCAAGGACAGAGTAAGTCTTCCTTGGTACCTACTGATGTGAGGATTGCCAAATGCCAAGAGAGCTCTAAAAAGGGGAATTTCATGAGAAAGCAGGTAGTGGCTCACCACTGGCTCCTGAAAACTTCACAGTGTTGGCCAAGGTGACCAGATCTGAGAAGGACAGGCCATTTCAAGGAAACATAGTATGGCCCATCATTCAGAGTACATTCCAATTAGTCACAGACCTACTTGAATAAAGGAGGTGTCGTTGTGGGTGTGATTGTGATTTTGTGGTTATGTCTCATGTTCTGAGAATAGGTAAGAAAGGCGGTTTGTTTGCTTTAGAGTGGACTGTTTATAGTAAGTCATTTGACAAGGTGATTGTTTGTATGCCTGTGTATCCCACTGTGTCCGTGGTTGTAGACATTATAAAAGATAATGCATCAATGGATGTGTCCTGTCTAGTAGAAAGCTTGCCAACATTCATCCTGCCCAATTTATGAGTGGACTGCAGGTTGCTTTAGGGACGGGCAACACCTACTATTTTCCGAAGTTCCTGTTTTCTTCCTGAATTCTGGCCACTCTCCAGAGTAGGCTCATGGTTTTGTGTCCAAGATATGTACCACCTCCAAGCTCTGTGACATTGCCATATACTGGATAGCTGAAGGGAATAGCAAGCATCTCAGAAAACTCAGATATCAGTGTGACAAAGAAAGTCTCAGTAGAGAAACCCTGCTTTGGGCCTTTTGCTTACCTATTTTTCTGTTGCTCTGAGAGTCAGGAAGGTCTCTGCCTCAGGCCACCAATTTGTGAAGCCTGAAGAAAACTGTTTTCAAATGGAAATGAATGGGCATCACCTGTGTATCTTTGCTTAATTGCTTTGGAAAGGGATGTGTCTGAATCAGCCACTTGGCCCTGTGTGAGGCAGTGGCTTAGATTCTCAGCACCTGATGGAACTAAAGAAAGATCCCATGTGTGCTTCCAAAACCAAAATGGCAAAAATATCAGTAATTGTGTATGAAGTATCTTGCCTTACTCTGATAGGTTTCTGATCTCCATCAAATGAGACTAGGGATCCTTTGGGTCAAATGAGTTCTTCAAAGCCCTGCAGAGGCTAGCCCATATGAACTTGGGTTTTTTCATTACTTTAAATCACATTAAGAATCTATACCTGACAGTCAGTAGGCCTCAAATTGGAGAAGCAGAGCAGTATTAAGGCCAGGCTTATTTTATCACTCCTGGTTCACAGGAATGGTGTCCAGGCCCAGCTGACTTTAAGCAAATAAGGGATAAGGAAGCTTGTTTTGGATACTGTCTTGTGCTGCGCCCCTCATGGAAACCTCCAGCCAGAGGTTATAATGAGTGTCTATATGGAAGAAGGTGAGAACCATGTGGGAGTGTTTTGGTTTTAATTGTGTTCATTTGTGTAGTGGTTGGAAGAAATGACTGGATCCACCAGGGCTAGAACTTTGGTATGATTCACTTTAGAGACTGAGTTCTGGAACTGACCTCAGAGAAGTATTGTCATGAATTGTGTTGCGATTTTAGAAGGCCACGCATGAGAGTCGCCATTGGAAACTGAAATCTAGGCCAAGGGTGGCTTTCGACTGATCACTTGGAATCTCATCCAGGATATCACATGATTTTATTATGAAAGACTTGACAGGCATAGTTGAGAGTCAAAACACACATGGACCTCACATTGTAGACCTCAATGGGCTGGGCTTCATGTGACTATTTGGCTACTCTTTGGGAAGCCTTGCCTTTGAGAGTTCTCCAGAGCATTCATTGAAATGAGGTTCCTCAACATTAAATGGTTCCTGAATGAATTGAAACCCACAGTTTCTCCAACTTCATCCTTGAAAAGTGGCTAGATAAATACCCTGAAATTTTTGAAACTCCCATGACCAGGTGGCACTGGAGAACCTTTGGATCTCCTGTTGCTGATCATGAGTGTACCAGACAGTGCCTTGATTGACTGGATTTCATGATAATGGTGAAGAACAGAGATGCCAGTAAGTTGAGAATGCTGAGTAGTGGGCCCAGAGCAGTGGTGTGCAGGTGTGTGATAAAATATCTGAGGTGGGGCCATGTGGATTTCCAATTGACTTCCAAATGCATTTTGGCTGCCATGGTGCATCCAGCAGAACCTTACATGTAAAGGCATCTTATTATATGGAGAGGTTTCAAGGCAATGTTCAGAATCAGGTTGGTATGGTCAAGGAAAAAGCTGTGTGAAATAGAAGCCTGGTTGGTGCATTCTCCTGCAGTTCCTGACCCACCACACGTGAAAGAACTCCCTCCAGCACTGTGTCCCAGTTGAACTCCTTGTATTTCGTGAAGCAAATACCAAACTCCCAGTGCAGCACCAAGAAACACCACAAAAATGGAGGATGATCAAATGGCTTCACAGTCCACACGGGGAGACACTTAGCCCCCAGTGGCCACAGTTTACCTACCAAGAGAGAATTCAGCACTGCTGCCTCATGTTCATTGGAAAATAAGAAACCATGCTCTCCATTCACATAGATGCAGACCCAGCTTTGATGGTCTCAATAAAAAAGAAGCTAAACCTTCTGACAACAAAATATATTTAAAGTACCCAACCTCAGAGGCAGTTTCTCAAGAAGTCTTTAGGCCGGCAGAGCTCTATGTTTGTGGAGTGTTTACCTCTTAGACCAGGATGTAAGAAAAGAACACTGACTCCAGTTAAAATCAAATTAAAGTAAGCTTATTATTTCCACTGGCTGGGCTGCCTCTCCCTCCAAAGATTGCGGGAGCAAGAGAGCAACCCCACCTTTACTACAGCCCAGGTTTGCAGCCCAGAAAGTTACACAAAAATGGGGTAACAGATAACAGAACTCTGACAAGCATCACACTAATGGGAGTTTACATTTTTTTTTTTTTTTGCTAGCCCCAACATCAAAATTTATGAGGACCATTAGAGCCTCAGAGAGGGTCATTGTCTGGCCACAGAAGGCTAATATTTATGAGGTGTGACAAAGTTTCAGAGAGGGCTGCTATCTGGTCAGAGAGCCATGCACGGGTGAGTTTAAGGCACGGGCAGTCATTCCAAGCAGGTTCAGAATTTGCAGTAATTTACAGTAAAGCCAAAATGATTTTTTCATGGTTTTGTTGCAAGATGGCTCCCAATTTTAATAAAAGATAAGGTTGGGTCTATCATTCCCCCCTTTTCTTATGTGTCCCTTTGTAATCCTTGATAGGTTAGTGGAAAAGCACTGAGGAAATTTTAATCCCTCAGTTAACAGTCTCCAAATTTTTAGAACTCACCGAAAACCAGTCTCCCTGATATTACCTGACTTAATTAATTACTTATATTGATAGTCTATTTATTTTGGGCTCCATTGGTGTAAGTGGAGAGTCGTCTCTCATTTTGCCTTCTTCTCAGCTGAGAGAGGGTGACATGAGTGTGCATGGCGTGAGAGACATGAGTTGCCTTTTTGAAGTCAGTTGAGGAATATGAGTTGCCTTTTAGAAGTCAGTTCTTTTTGAAGTCTTGTTGAGGAAGAACAGGTTGTAAAGTCATCTGGGGATGGGTTCTTCTATGAGAGAAACAAAAAACATGAGTATTGAATAAATGTTGCAGTAGCTGGATCATGTCACTGTATGAAGTACCCTCACCAGTCTTTAATATCCCCAATTATCAGGACTGTCAACTTAATATTTAACTTTAAGTGTTACAGTTGCCCCTCCCCATAATATACAGTTTAATAATTTAATGTCATCTGATTTTGCAAAATCCTTTCAGTAGTATGACCTCTGTGTCTAATAGAGAAAAATTTAATTCTGTTACTCAGGGCTGGATAATCGTACTAGCAAACACCAAGCCTACCTGTAGGTTAGGAATATCTGTAGGCCTTAAACTAAAAACTTCTGCCTCTGGCAGCTCCTCTTGATAGTCTTTGTAGCCAGCAGTTTTACTTATTTTGGGAGGCTAACATAAAGTGTATACCTTAAAATATTATTATTATTATTATTATTATTATTATTATTATTATTATTATTTAAAATGCCCAGGAATGGCTGTATTTTGGTTTTAACTGTCTTTGCTAAGTGTTTAAGATGAAGCAGTCAAATGACTTTTGTTTCTATCTATTGTTAGCAGTCAGCTGAGCTTTTATGGGAGTCATTCCTTGGGAAACTTGAGAGCAGCTTCTCAGTTCTGCTAGTGCAATTTGAGCTAGGTGGGTTCAGGTCTTGCTTGACCATGTGGCTTCCCTCAGAAGCATCAGGGATGTCTCCCTTTCCTGATGACTCTCCTCTTTGTAGCAAATGCACTGATTGGCTTTCTGTTCTCCAGTGGTCTCATTAATCTCCCTGATCGGGAGGTTATGTGGCCCAGAGTTGCAAAGCTCATAGAGAAGTCCCCTGTTCCCTGGATTCAGACTGACTCAAAGGGCAAGAGTCAAATATTGTTTTTTTTTTGGCCCTTTTCATTTAACTTTAATTTTCAATCCTAATCTGAAACAACCAGCAAATAAATTTTAACAGCCATATATTAAGAGTACTGCACTTTAATGTCTATAAGTTTATAATTATTTATATTTTATTAATTGGGATCTTATTATTCTGTCTGTCTTGTAGTTGATGACTTATTTTCTTAAATTAACCCATGTTGTGTTCTTAAAGCAACACTTCTGTAAAACACCAACAGGGAATCTTTAGATCACTTAAAAAGAAATTAAAAAATAAAATTTTTTAACAAGAGTAAAAATACTTAGTTCATGTAATAGCTACCCTGAATTTTTTGGTGAGTTATATTTTATATCACCTTTTTGAGATCCTAGTAATCTTGACAGAAAAAAAAAATTTGAACATAACTTTAAATGAAATAAAATCTGACCTACTGCTTTCGTAGTCATTCTCACATGTAGTAAGATGGGACAAAGAGTCTTATCTCAGGTAAGCAGGGCTCCTTATAAATCTTAAATGCTTTAGTTCTCAAGCTGATCTTTTTTTTAAATATCATTTTACAAAGTTTACATAAATTGTTTGAGGTCACATGAACTTTAGCTCACAACATATGATATCACATTTAAAACATGAATTAAAGTACGGCTGAAAGATTTTAACCTTTACATAGATTAGGGTCTCATTAACTTAAAAATACATTTAAATTGTTCCACAATGTAAAAAGTAACATAAAACTTTACATATATTATTGATAACAGGTAAATAAATCCCCAATATATATTTTATTTACCATACAACTTCAGAACACCTGCTTGATATAATGCTCTTTTAAAGTTTCTACGTTATAGAGTTGTATAACTGGAAAATATGAGCACATTAATAGCATCACAATTGCATTGAAGTTTCTACATTAACCAAGTTTAGCTTTTAAAGAAATGGCAGTACAGTGCTCTAAAATAACAGTTCTTATTTAAACATTTGTTTAATTTTTATGGTTGCTTGCTCTAGAAAATTTAAATCTTAATAAACTTAATGTTATGGGTAAACTTATGTTTAAGAAATTTTTGTCTCTTTTACACATGACTGATTTTTACAATCTTATACAGACTTTAGTACAAACTTATACAGACCTTAGTATATCAATCAGATATCAAACAAAAGTACTCATGAATGAGTAATCCCATATCAAATTTACTTTACTTATTTATCAAAATATTAGACAAATTTTTTGAACACTGTAAACCATTTTTTTGATTGAAAGAAAAGTCCTGGAACAAAGGCATATTAGACCTTTTGTAGACATTAATAGTTTATTAGATTTTTGAACACCTAGAAAAACTTGTAAGCTTAAATTTAAAGACATTTATATTTATCTGTTTACCCAATTTAAATTGAAACATTTAAATCACGTGAATTAAAGATCTTTGGATCCACTTTTTAAAATTGTTTTTATGAGTTCTTTTTAATATGAGTGCTCCTTATATAAGTTAATTTGTGTATCATGTATATGATATATGGATATATATATATATATATATATATATATATATATATAGACATACAACACATAACAAATTGTGCACACATAATAAAAGTGAAGGCCTTGTAGCTTTTCACAGGTGAAATCTCCATTGCAATGATTTAAAAATTCCACAGTTGGTCAAAGATATTACTGATCAGAAAAACATTAACCTAGGTCTGTAGGAGCAAAATCATGAGCTCAAAAAATAAATAAAGAACCTAAGGAAAAAATTATGAGTCCTAGAAAAATGACTGGCCAGTAATTGGTAAATACCATACAATTTACCTTTTTTTTCCCTTAGGCCTCAAATAAGTCTCCTACTAAGCTTACAGGCTTCTTTCATTTGCATTTCAAAATAAGTCCTGGCTGAGGTCTGGAAGAAGAAGGAAAAAAGGCTATTCTGAGCAGAAACCTTAGGCCTAAGGTATTTTAACCATAATTTTCATGTTAGGATGTTGAAAATTATGATACAAGTTTAAGATACAATTCACAAAATTTTATATCTTTACAAGTTGTTTTGTCAACAGATATCATACTATGATTTAGTATCCTTGTCCAAATTAATGCACTGGTACACACAGTGACATTTTCCCAGGCTACCTAATTTAAAATTGGTGAAAAAAAGACTGAATGATTGGGAAGTTACTTGCCAACTTGGAAGTAGAGTTCTTTATTTTCCATCCTAAGTATTTAAGTTCTCTGGCATGAATTATCTGAAACCATGAACTAAACAAATACCTAAACCCGACTTTTAACTGCAAGATTGTGGAATGCTTCAAAAACCCATTCAGATACCAGATTGGTACAATGAAACATCATCATTTAGACACACATTCAGCTAAGATCATTTCCAAGAAACAATTTATAATATTAACACATTATTGCACATGTCTTAAAGGGCTAGAAAAAAGGCACAAGACAGACAGAAATGAACTCCAGACAATGGCTGACAGACAGAACCCTTTAAAACAGAGCAAATAAGAGAAAAATCTCCTTCTCCAGTGGCACCACAGATGTCCCCACAAGGGGACCAAATGTTTTCACAGAGGAGCTACCTGAAATATAAAATAAAGTGTCTCCATGGCGACTTTACTGCATTTAGTGTCCCCTTTTTGTTTTTCTCTTTTTTTAAGAAGACAGAGGTGGCATTATCCTTGCAGTGCAGGGAACGAAGGAGGGAATTCCCTGAAGCAACAGGGCTTCGGCAGATACTGGGAGATACTCAGTTCTTCATTCCCCAGCAGGCATTACCATCTGCACTGGGTGTGCTCCAGGCAGCCAGCTAGGGCCTTCTCTCATTCTGCTTAACAAATGGTGGTAAAGTTCATCACAGTTCCTTAAAACACAGTCCAAAGGGGTGTCAGGCTTACTTGCTTTGTTACCCATTTTCACGTTCAATATCCTTAAGATTTTATCACAGAAATCACAAAACAAAACGCACAAAAACAAACAAACAAAAAACATATAGAACACAGAACAAAACACACACACACACACACAAAAAAAAAAAAAAAAACAGAATCCCGGTGCCAAAACAGAAAAACAGATGAGCAATTCAACGTCTTGCTAAAGCTCTGGGGTAGGAGCGCATGCGTGTCCCTCGGCACCTCTCTAACCTTCCAGAGGAATTCCCTACAGAACGGAACAGAGGACAGAACGATTCTCATTACTATCCTGGACAGGAGTGAATGTGAGCCTCCCCAGGCCACCTCTCTGTCATTAGAAGAAATCTCCCTTAACCAGATATAAGATGTTATCAAGGTGCCACTTACCTATGGAGGCCTCCTCCACCAGGTACTTGCTAATAGTTTCAGTGCGGTGGTTCACTGCAGTGCTCCCCAGACCGACGGCTCACTCCAAGGCCTTGGAACATCTCAAGTTGTGCACCCCCTAGAGTGGCTCCCCAGCCCGTAGCCCTGGAGGGAAGGCCAGCTTCAGAATTTTCAGCAGTCTGGTCTTGTGATCTGGTCGGGCAGGGTCATCTCACTGGGGAACTCCAAAATGTTGGAATAGGATGCAAGAAAAGACCAGTGACTCCAATTAAAATCAAATTAAGGCAGGCTTATTATTAAAACTGGCCAGGCTGCCTCTCCCTCCAAAAATGGCGGGAACAAGACAGCAACACCACCTTTCCTACAGCCCAGCTATATAGCCCAGAAAGTTACACAAAAAGGGGGTTACAGATAACAGAACTTTGAAAGCATCACACTGATGGTAGTTTACATTTTTTTTTGCTGGCCCCAACATCAGAAATTATGAGGACCATTAGAAACTCAGAGAGGGTCGTTGTCTGGCCTGGGAAGGCCAATATTTATTAGGTGTCACTAATGTTTCAGAGAGCACTGTTATCTGGTCAGAGAGCCAGGCATGGATGAGTTCAAGGCACGGACAGGCATTCCAAGCAGGTTCAGAATTTGCAGTAATTTATAGTAAAGCCCAAATTATCTTTTCATGGCTTTCTGGCAAGATGGCTCCCAATTCTAATAAAAGATCAGGTTGGGTCTATCAAGCCTGTCCTTTACTTTTGGAAACTCCTCTACAACCTGCAAGGTTGTGAACTCCTGACCATTTTACATTCCAGATATGTATTCACAGATTTTCTAACTC